>NW_024069096.1:0-69389 GCF_009389715.1 Phoenix dactylifera
GCAGCCTCTGCGTCCGGACATCGCGCCCGAGCCGGATTCGAAATCCCCCTTCCGTGATTCCGCGATCCCGCACCGCGTCCGTGCCCCCCTTCCGTGATTCCATTTCAAGAAACCCTGCGGCTATAAGAGGAGAAGAAGGAGGAGGAGGAGGGGAGAGCTCGGAGTGGTGGGAACCGGCTGGTTCAAGAAGGAACAGGGGAGAGCTTGGGTTGGGAGAGAAGAAAGAAAGAAGAAACAGAGCATTGCTCTGTTCATTTGGAGAAGAAAGAAAGAAAAAAAAGAGTATTTTATGTTGTTCCACCGTGGGAGAGAAAGGGAGATGTTTTCTGTTTTTTATTTTTGTTATTTCTTTCCTTTATTTTAATTGCAGAAGAAAGGTAGCATCAAGCTACCAATATTCATTTCTACCATTGTAATCAATTTAGTTTTCTAAATCTATCATATATTTTTTTATGCAATCCTTGTTCTAGGTTCAAGTTAATTTCTTTTTTTTTTAATGCAATCTTTTAATTCTTCTTTGATGCAATACATTAAATCCTCCTTTATGCAATTTGTGTAGGCTTCAATCTCCCTAAGCACTATTTTCATCCATTTTAATTTATGCAAAAATTCTCCTTTGAATAGTTAAACATTTCATGAATTTATAAATGCTCTTTGATTTCTAAGTATTCTTTTTTATTATTTTTAAATAAAGAAAATTCTTTGGTAAATTAGAGAATCTATCATCATCCCCGACATCATGTTTTTCTTTAGTTATTCAAAAATCGATTTTGAATCCGAGTGAACGTTCTAATTTTTAAGCAACTCCAATCGCCTCCCTGTGGATCGACCTCTTACAACCACTATTCTTCGAGTAGGAAAGGTAAGAGTAAAATTAATTTAACTTTTGTTCGTCGGTTCTAACAACGATCTGTCTAGCATATTTTTAGGTAGATAGGAAAGGACGAACACCGCACATGCCTCTTCTGCTGCCATCTGATTTTGTTTTGAAATATCAGCGGCATGGGCGGGTTCCTAACAATTATAACTGCCTGCAATGTGCCGTTTGCATGTGATGTGAATGAGAGTCGGGTAGATAGGTTTACATGTGATGTAGCAAACCCAATTGAGACCTAAATTAAAACCTCCTCAATCAAGTCGAGAGTGAACCGACATGAGCAAGTCATATTAGATTAATTGATCTAATTGGTGTCTAGGAAAGCATGAAAGGTGGTTACTTAATTAGGACCTTACTCTCTGAGTAAGGGGAGCCTCCCACCTGCTTACCTGGCCAATTGTTCGATTACCTCTTATGAAGAGCTCAAGTTGCAAACACTAAGACCTGATTAACCAATATTAAGTCAATAGGTCTTCCACTGTAGTAGAGCTGCTAAGGTCTTTCTGATGTTGATTTGTCTCGGCTGGACACAGTGGTCAAGTTGCATCGGGGGGCTGGACCTCTCTATAGACATGAGATGTTGTAGGGTAAAGGTGGGGTTGGGCACCAATAACTGTTAGGTGAGGACCCAATGACGACTTTATTCCTACGGTTATACGGTGGGTCTGACTTAACTAAGAAATGGGACCAATAACTGTTAGGTGAGGTTTTCATGGCTTAGAGACCAAGTTGCACTGCAACATGCTTGAGAAGCATTGTACAAGAGTTGTACATTCATCAATCTATGTGTCACCAATAACTGTTAGGTGAGGTGGCATGTAAATCGGTGGACCGCAGTACCCACTAGAAACCCTAGTCGTGTAGGATTTCCGTTTTCCTACCAGGGGAGTGTGAGGAATTCGAGAAAATAGTGGGAGTTACATTTTCTAAAAGACCTTAGAACAGATTAGGATCAAGTACAAAAGTCTAACTAGAATCTTTACTCTCTGCAGATCAAATGTCAGCTCAAACCCTTTGACCCGTATTCTTGAGACCAACCGATTGACCGGAACCAATTACAAGACTGGCTTAGAAAATCTCAAAATTGTTTTGAGTGAGAAAATAGGCTATACTCGATTCAGATATCCCCACATACCAGCACGTCCTCTGATCAGCGTCGACGCTGAAAGTGGATGAGATGACATTAGAGTCAAGTGCTATATGATGGCATCCATGTCCAATGAACTCCAATGCCAGCATGAAAATATGAAGACTGCTAGGGACATACTGGCACACCTGCAAGAGTTGTATGGTGAGCAGAGTCGCACAGCTCGTTTTGAAGTGTCCAAGAGGCTCTTCAAACAAAGATGCGCGAAGGGCAGTCTGTCCATGATCACGGTCTGACTATGATCAAGGACCTAGAGGAGCTTGAGAAGCTCGGTATGAACATGCACAAGGAATTGCAAGTGGATTTGATCCTTCAATCCTTCCTGATTCATTTGGTCAGTTTATAGTAAACTACCACATGAATAAGATTGAATGCACTAAGACTGAACTGATAAATATGTTGGTAACTGCTGAGGGAGCCTTGAAAGGTTCAAGGGGCAATGTCCTTGCTGCTGAGTTGACTTCTGGTTCCAAGAGAAAGTCTACTTGGAAGAAAAAGAAGCCTGCTAAGAAGCAGAAGAAAGACAAGAAGCCAAAGAAGGAAGTTCAAAAGAAAAAGGCTAATGACAAAGGAAAATGTTTCCACTGCAATGTCGACGGCCACTGGAAGAGAAACTGTCCTTCATACCTCGAGAGCCTGAAGAACAAGAAAGGTGACACACCTTCAGAAGGTATAGACTTGCTCATAATTGAAACTAATCTAACGGTTTCTTCTACTTCTAGTTGGGTTATAGATTCTGGTTCTAGTGCTCATTTGTGCACTACCATGCAGGGTCTAAAGGAAAGTAGAAGGCTGGCGGAAGGTGCGGTAACCCTTCGGGTTGGCAACGGGGCAAAAGTTGCTGCTGTGGCTGTGGGCACCTACCATCTGCGACTACCGTCTGGTTTTAGTTTATTACTTAGAGACTGCTATTATGTACCTGCTGCTAGCAGAAATTTGATTTCTGTTTCATGTCTAGCACAGGAAGGTCATGTTTTTACATTTGACAAAGACTGCTGTTCTATTTATTTCAGAAATAAAATAGTCGCACGTGGTTTTATGATTGACAGTCTCTATCATTTGCATATGGATGTATCTATAAATGTGTCTGAGCAAGAAGTGAGTGCCAAAGGATCCAAAAGATCCAGGATGAGATAAACCAAAAATATTTGTGGCACCTCAGGCTTGGCCATATTGGAGAGGATAGAATGAACAAAATGGATAAAGATGGGCTTCTCGGCTCATTGACTTCCGAGTCATATCCAGTTTGCGAGTCCTGTCTTCAAGAAAAATGGCTAGATTGCCCTTTGTAGGACATGGGGAGAGGACCACTGAAATACTTACCCTAGTACATACAGATGTATGTGGCCCATTCGATGTGCTAGCCAGGGGACGTTATTCTACTTCATTACCTTTACCGATGATTATTCACGGTATGGGTATGTGTATCTTATGAGACACAAGTCTGAATCTTTTGAAAAGTTCAAAGAGTTCAAGAATGAAGTAGAAAAACAAACTGGAAAACTCTTAAGGCTCTTCGATCAGATCGAGGAGGAGAATACCTTAGTGGAGAATTCCGGGACTATCTCAAGGACAATGGCATAGTCTCACAATGGACTCCTCCGGGTACACCTCAACTCAACGGGGTGTCAGAGAGGAGAAATCGGACCTATTGGATATGGTCAGGTCCATGATGAGCTTCACTGATTACCTGTTTCTTTGGGGAGATGCCTTACTTACCGCAGTATATCTACTTAATAGAGTTCCCTCTAAATCCGTTCCTACCACACCGTATGAGATATGGCATGGTAAGAAACCAAGTCTTGGTCATCTCAAGATTTGGGGATGTCCGGCCCACGTCAAAGACTACAGGCGGACAAACTAGAGGCTAGGACCATAAGTGCTCGTTTTATAGGATATCCTAAAGAGTCATTAGGATACAATTTTTACGTCTCAGAGGATCACAATGTGTTTGTGAGCCGTCATGCCATCTTCTTGGAAAACAGTTTATCCTTGATAGAGGCAGTGGGAGGAAAATTGAGCTTGAAGAGAAAGTCTCTGAAAAGCAACGAGTCATGGATCCTATCGAACCCATTCATACAGAGCCAGTACACGATGTCCCTCACCACCTCGTAGATCTAGTAGGGTCTCCCATCCTCCCGATAGATACTTAGGTATACTAGAAGAGGATACCGAGGAAATGTTCCTAGTGGGAGATAGGGATCACATACAGGATCCCAAAACCTACAACGAGGCGATATCTGATATCGATTCCGAGAAATGGTTGGAAGCTATGAAGTCAGAGTTAGACTCCATGCATTCCAACCAAGTCTGGACCTTAGTAGATCCACCAGAAGGTATTGTACCTATTGGATGCAAATGGATCTACAAAAGGAAAATAGGTTCGGATGGAAAGGTAGAGACCTATAAGGCAAGGCTGTGGCGAAAGGGTATAGTCAACGCGAAGGCATTGACTATCAGGAGACCTTTTCACCTGTAGCCATGCTGAAATCCATCCGAACATTGCTTGCCATTGCAGCATTTCATGATTATGAAATCTGGCAGATGGATGTGAAAACTGCTTTCCTAATGGATATCTTGAAGAAGATATCTATATGGAACAGCCTTTGGGTTTCACTTCCAGTGATGGAGATCACAAGGTCTGCAAGCTGCAAAGGTCCATTATGGACTAAAGCAAGCATCTCGGAGTTGGAACACTCGTTTCGATGACGCAATCAAAACGTTTGATTTCATCAAAAACGAAGAGGAACCGTGTGTTTACAAAAAGGTTAGTGGGAGCGCTGTCGTATTTCTCGTACTGTACGTGGACGACATCCTCCTGATAGGGAATGATATTCCCATGCTAACCTCGGTCAAGGTCTGGTTGTCAAAAGAATTCTCCATGAAAGACCTTGGGGAAGCATCCTATATTTTGGGAATAAAGGTCTATAGAGATAGATCTAAAAGGATGCTTGGCCTATCACAGAAAATGTATATAGAGGAAGTGCTGAAAAGGTTCAGCATGGAAAACTCCAAAAGGGGTCTCTTACCCCTAAGGCATGGAATTCATCTCTCCAAGAAGATGTGCCCCAACACATCTGAAGAGATTCAACGCATGAGCAAGATCCCTATGCATCGGCAATAGGGAGCCTCATGTATGCCATGCTATGTACACGACCTGATATAGCTCTTGCTGTGAGTGTCACAAGCAGATATCAGTCGAATCCAGGTGAAGAACACTGGACAGCTGTGAAGAATATTCTTAAGTACTTGAGAAGAACTAAAGATTTATTCTTGGTCTTTGGAGGATCATCAGAGTTAAGGTAGAAGGATACACAGATTCAGACTTCATGACTGATGTCGATGATAGGAAGTCAACATCTGGATATGTGTTCTTGTGCAATGGTGGTACGGTAATTGGAAGAGTTCTAAACAACCGATCATTGCTGATTCTACTATGGAAGCTGAATACATCGCCGCCTCTGAAGCTGCTAAGGAAGGCTTCTGGTTCAAGAAATTCATTGCGGAATTGGATGTAATGTCATCAGATGCCATAACACTCTACTGCGATAATAATGGCGCCATAGCTCTTGCTAAGGAGCCAAGGTCTCATCAGAAGTCCAAGCATATAGAGCGGCGCTTCCATCTCATACGCGACTATGTTGAGAAGAAGTATGTCGAAGTGCAGAGAGTAGACTCCGCGGACAACGTGGCAGACCCGTTCACTAAACAGCTAAGTCAGCAAAAGACTGAAGCCCACCTTGAGAAGATGGGCTAAGATATATGACTGATTGGCTTTAGTGCAAGTGGGAGATTGTTAGATGTATGCCCTAGAAGCCAATTTTGGCTGACACATTATTAATTCTAGGGACATAATTTGTACTTGACTTTATTATTATTGAATAAATAAAAGGCATCTTTTTCATTCATATTATTTATGTGTCTATGAATCGTCCAAGAATTAATAAGATGATGATGCATATTCTCAAGAGTTGAGAATTTGAGCCATGTATCATTGGTGATTAATTTCTAATGCTCCTGATCGATGGATCATCACGAGGACGGTGATCGATCCGATGAGATCAGTGCACACATTACTTTCTTATGGATGGACGAGACTCGAGTCCACAGTGTGGGACACTGAAGTAATAGTGCAGGTGCTTGTTAAGAACAAGGGTACTGAGCGTGACCAATACAAGAAGTCACTTGGATGTCTATCCACTCGTCAGTGACTTGCTTGATGTTGCAGTAGTGTGACTGGTCCTTTGACCTGCGGTGCTTCGGCTACTCACAGTGAGGTTATTGTAGTTTGACTGCACACATACATGGTCTCTAGCCATATGGGTCCATGCAGTGTAGATTGGCTGCAGTAGTTCACTGTAGGAGTAGGGTATGCACCTATAAGGAATCTATCGACCTTGATAGATAAGGAGAGATCCTATGTGATTTATAAGACTGAGTTCGTAAGACCTCGGCCGGGGCAGTATGCACAGTGGAGAAAGAGTTTTCCTCTCGAACTTAAGTCGAATAAATCTTGACATATGACAGACGATGGGGTTTGACGAGTTGTCCATGACCTCCGTCCTGTAGGGATCCACGATAGTAGGACTGTATCACATATAACTGCACCTAGAGGTTCATCATTCTATTCTGCTGGGTAGCCACTACATGCTGCTAGGTGTCACTGGTGGATGGTGGGACTCATAGGGATTATCTCGATGATCGATAAACCCTAATGAGTTGAGTTGGAATCGTTCCAACCATTGAAAGGAGTTTTCAATGATATTGTGATAGAGATCCAATATATCTCACTACCAGTCAGAATAGAACCTATGGGGTCACACACACTAGAAGTATTGACCGATCCGATGGTTGAAAAGTGATTAGAATCACGTAATCAATTCGATTGATAATAGTTGAAGAAGGAAAAAGGGAATTAATTAATTGGACTTAAAACAGAATCCTACTTCGGTAGGATTCCTAGAGTCCTAATTGGATTAGGACTGGGAATCCTAGTTGGAGTAGGACTGGGATTCCTACTTGGAATAGGATTCCTACAATCCTAATTAGATTAGGAGTTTTGAATTAAAATTGGATTCCTACTTGGAATAGGATTCCTAGAAGTCCTAATTGGATTAGGACTTCGGATTCAAATAGAGTCCTAATTGGATTAGGACTAAAATTAAATATGTCCTAATTTGGATTAGGGTTTCTTAAGTCACAATTAATTATTAATCTAATGAATCAATAAGACTCCTAATTGGATTAGGATTGAAGAGTTCAATTGAGTCAAAATTGATTTAAGTTCTAATTGGATTAGGACTTACCTAGATTGGATCCAAATTGGTTCACCCTTGGGCTAAGCCTAATTGGATTAGGGCTTGACCACATTAGGGCATTCCAAACCCTACTTAATGTGGATTAGGGTTTACCAAGAGGAGGGGGCAAGCCCCTCCCCTTTTGCTCCTTGGTGCGGCATGAAGAGAGGGGGCCGGCGCCCTCTTAGGAAACTAGTCTAGGGCTCCTAATTGTAGGAGCCCTAGATGGCTATAAAAAGGGACAAGGGGCCGGCGCCCTAGAGAAGAATTCCTCCTCCTCCAAGCCGTGGCCACCCTCTCCCTTCCTTGGTTCAGCCGCAAGCAAAGGGAAAAGAAGAAGAGGCGTGCACCTCTCCTCCTCTTCCTTTTCCAACGCAGGGAAGAAAAGAAGGCTGCAGGGGCTTCGTTCCTCTTCTTCCTCCTTCTTCTTCCTCCTTCAAGCACATCAAGAGTTGAAAGAAAGAGAGGAATCAGCCATCAAAAAAGTCTTTGCAAGGGAGCTAGCACCCCGGGAAGACAAGAGCTTTGATCGGATCTCTGCTTCGTGTGGATACCCGTAGAGGCCGGACGTTGAACGGCTTCAACGAACCTTCATCCTAAAACCACGAACTCAGTTTGCGGTGATCATCTACCCGCACAAGGTGAAGATCTGATCTTCTAATTAGATTAAAATTTTTTAATCCTTATCTTACGTCCGAACGGTTGTTTTGAAAACGACTTGATCGATGAACGTCGATCCCGCACATGCCGTCTTCCGCTGCCATCTGATTTTGTTTTGAAATATCAGCGGCATGGGCGGGTTTCTAACAGAAATGCCCCCCGCAGGCTTGGGTATGACAAAAATCAAGAATACTCTGAAATTCACATTCAGGCACACATCGACGGATTACTTGATCATGGGTACTTAAACAGATCGGGGTCATCCCAAAAGTAGAACTTAACTTACGAAAAGAATCGATCCTTGTCCTGCTTGGACCAATGATTGAAAATTTTGTCCTATGGCAAGATAGTTCACTATGTTGGCAAACCAAGGTGTTTTCACTTGTTGTATCTCAAACAATTGTTCATCGAAAAGGAGTCATGAAGTGGTGAAATGTTATGAGGAGGCTCGAGAAGGATTCTAGACAAATGGTCTGCTACAACATTTGTGGTACCTTTCTTATCACGAATTTCTAGATTAAATTCCTATAACAAGGATCCATCGAATTAGGCGAGCTTGGTGTCCTTCTTTGAAAGGAGGTACCGGAGAGCAGAATGATCAGTGAACACAATAACCTTGGATCCTAAGAGATAGGATCGAAACTTATCCAAAGCAAATACTAACAGCTAGTAATTCTTTCTCGGTATTGGTGTAATTCAATTGTGCATCTGAGAGTGTCTTACTAGCATAGTAGATGACATGAGGTAACTTATCTAGCCGTTGCCCTAAAACCGTCCCAATGGCAAGTCAGAAGCATCACACATGAGTTCAAAATGGAAGGGTCCAATTGGGAGGTTGTATGATAGGTGCTGTAGACAACTTAGATCGGAGTTTTTCAAAGGCCTCTTTACATGCTTCGTCGAAGACAAAGGGTGTATCCTTGGAAAGAAGATTGCACAGGGCCTAGAGATTTTACTGAAGTCTTTAATGAAGCGACGGTAAAAACCAGCATGGCCTAGAAAAGAACGGATTTGTTTCACAGATTTGGGTGGAGGAAGATTAGAAATAAGATCAACTTTTGCTTTATCTACCTCAATATCCCTTTTGGACACAATGTGTCCCAAGACTATACCCTCTTGAACCATGAAATGGCTTTTTTTCTAACTTAAACGAGATTGGTCTCCTTACATCTTTTTAGAACCAGGGCTAAATTATTGAGACAATTATCGAATGAGGGCCAAAAATTGAAAAATCGTCCATGAATACCTCCAGAAATTTTCTACCATGTCGGAAAAATTGCCATCATACATCGTTGAATGTCGCGGGTGCATTGCATAGTCCAAATGGCATTCTTCCTATACGCAAATGTCCCAAATGGACATGTGAAAGTGGTTTTCTCTTGATCATCGGGATACACGGCCACTTGGTTATACCCAGAATAACCATCTAAGAAACAGTCGAAATCTTGACCGGCTAGTCGTTCCAATATTTGGTCAATAAAGGGCAAAGGAAAATGATCCTTCCTAGTCATGGAGTTTAACTTTCTATAGTCAATGCAAACACGCCAGCTAGTGGTCGTGCGTGTGGGCATCAACTCTCCTTCTGCATTTTCAACCACAGTAATGCCCGACTTCTTTGGTACTACTTGAGTCGGACTCACCCAGTTGCTATTAGAGATAGGGTAAACGATTCCGGCATCTAGCAACTTCACTACTTCTTTCTTGACCACCTCTTTCATGTTAGGATTAAGTCTTCTTTGCATTTCACGGGTAGGTTTTGCATCATCTTCTAGGTGAATTTGATGCATGCAAATAGATGGGTCAATCCCCTTCAAATCGGATACGGACCATCCAATTGCGTGTTTGTGTTCTCCTAGCACGCTCAAAAGTTGACTTTTCTGTTTGTCCGACAGGTCAGCCGCAATGATTACAGGTAGGGTATCTTCTGGTCCTAGAAAAGCATACTTAAGTATTACCGGAAGTGGCTTTAACTCAAGTTTGGGAGGGAACTCGATGGAGGGGCACTGTGGCACATTAGAAAGGGTAGGAAGAGGTTCATATCGGATTCGCCAAGGATGAAAATTTGTGGGAGATGGATTGTGGAGTAGGACATTGACTTCTTCTATGGCTTTGTCTAAATCAAAGTTATCAATGTCAAAATGGGATAAACATGCTTCCAAAGGGTCATCTGCCAGAATATAGGGAAGGGCTTCTTCTACAAGATCGTCCATTTTGTCAACTAGGAAGTACTCATCTTCCCTTGCAGGTTGATCAGAGGCATGGAATACATTTAGTTTGTCTTTCATGTTCCCAAAAGATATATCCATCACCCCAGTTCTACAACTAATATATGCATTGGCTGTAGCTAGGAAGGGACGACCAAGAATCATAGGGATTTGTTTCTTAAGGTTCGGCATAGGTTCCATATTGATGACCCAAAGATTGATTCATAGATCGATTTTGATGATCACAAAATCTTGAAGTATAGATACTAATGTTTATGTTGCAAGGAGAAAAATATTTATTTTTTTGCAAGGAACATAGCAAGTTGGGAGAACACAAGAAGGCCTCCAAAGCTCTCAAGTTGGAAGAAAGCTACAATTTATTGGCCCAAGTTTAAAGTTCAAAGGATTCAAATTGGAGGAGCAAAATCAAAAGAAAAATTCAAAAGAACAGTCTTCGAGTCGACTCCAGTGGAATTCGAGTCGACTCCGGAGAAGTATGAGTCGACTCCTAGGAGTCACAGGCAGAAAAGTCAGAGAGTAGTTTTCGGGTCTGAGATTCGAGTCGACTCCAGTGGCACGCGAGTCGACTCCAATGGTTGGCAGTCGACTCCCAAAGAAAGCATGAGTCGACTCTAAGCGGAACACAAAGAAAAAGTCAGAGAGCATTTTTGGGACTCGAATTCGAGTCGACTCCCGCATTGCACGAGTCGACTCCGAGACTCCGCGACCATCAACAGACAGAAGACCAAGTTACTGCCTCTGAGATTCGAGTCGACTCCCAGACAGCTCGAGTCGACTCCAAGAAGCTTCACATCAAAAGGCAGAAGACCAAGTTTTGGAAACTGAGAGCCGAGTCGACTCCGAGGAAGTTCGAGTCGACTCCAAGACTGGACGAGCCAAAGACAGAGGATCGGGAGTTCGGGCTCTGAGATTCGAGTCGACTCCCAGGACAGTCGAGTCGACTCGAGTGGATCAAATTCAAAATTGGATCACGGACTTCAGTGGATGAGCCGACTCCGAAATTGCCAAGTCAGCTCCAGAAGTTGGCGAGTCGACTCCAGGTTAAGACGAGTCGACTCCCAGTCAAGGCATGCACTTTAATTCAAATTTGGAACAGTGGCCGAGTCGTCTCCAGTAAAGCACGAGCCGACTCCTGCAATAGGCGATCGACTCCTGATCGCGCGAGTCGACTCCGATCCAACGGTAATATTGTCAGGAGTGCAGACTGTGTCCAACGGCTCTATTTTTGTCTCTAACGGCTAGATTCTTGTTTCCACGCCATCTAAAGCTATAAAAACAAGAGGAGAGCCAGGGGAGAAGGTATGGAAGTGGGAGAAATATTTAGGGAAGAGATTTGAAAGAGATTACAAGGAAAATCTTCCATAAGCACAAAAAGGGCCATTCAAAGTAAAATAGAGAGAAGAAGAGCATCCAAGTGAATCCCAAAGCTTCCTCTCCATCCGGGTGTGCTGCCTCGGAGATCTCTACTTCGTTGCAAAATCAGAAGAGGGGGCAAGTGAAGAAGAAGCCGAGTTCCTCCATCTACAAATTAGTTTGAGGCTTCTTCTCTTTTCTTTACTTATTTACATTTGCTATATTTACTTATTTGAGAAGCTTGTATTTGATATAAACTCTTGTTCTAGTATCTTGTAACTTGATGCAATCAACAGGGATTGATCAAGGGTTAAGTTTGTTGGTGAGCCAAAGGGAAAACCAACGGGGTTTAAGGTTTGTTGGTGAGCCAAAGGGAAAACCAACGGGGTTTAGGTTTGTTGGCGAGCCGAGGTAAAAACCAACGTTTGTAAGGGTTTGATTGTGAGCCCGGAAAAATAATCGGGGTTGGTTCTAGTCGGTGAGCCTGGGGAAAACCGACCGAGTTCTTGTGCGCTCGTAAAACAACAAGTTGGGTTGTGAGCTTGGTAAAACAAACCGGCTGTAATCTGTAGGATTATAGTGAAATTCCCAAGAGGTCTTGGGGAGGATGTAGGTGCTGGGTTGCACCGAACCACTATATGTCCTTTTTGTTTGTAATGCCTCTTGTTATAGTCTTACTAACACACTTACTTACTTAGATAAATTGCTTGCTTAATTCTTATCTGCACATCCTTTAGTTACAAGCATATTTAATCAAGTCGAAGTTTTAAATCATACCCTGCTAAGTTTGAACTTTCGCTGTGCATCTATACAACTTAGCATAGTTAAATCAAAAAGTTTTAGAAGTAGCATAAAAGTTTTAAAAGACCCAATTCAGCCCCCCCTCTTGGTTGTATTCTACTGGGCAACAAGTGTATCAGAGCAGGTGCTCAAATATTATTGTGATAGTCTTAGCCGGACTAGAGCCAAAGATCATGACAACTCAAATAGATAGTTTTCTAGGAGAAGGACAATCAATTGATACACCTCCACTATTTAATGCGCATAAACTATACACATTGGAAATACGCATGCGCATTTTATACAATCAGTTGATTATAGTTTATGGAGCATTATAGCCAATGGAACACACACAAACACTAGTCATAATGAGAAAATGGCTCAACAAAACTCAAAAGCCATGAACCTAATATATTGTGCACTAGATAGGAATGAGTTTAATTGCATATCTTCTTGCATGACTGCTAAAGAAATATGGAATATGCTTGAAGACAAATATGAATGCACTAACAAATCTGAAACATCATGTGTAGAAGGAGAGCAGTATCACATTGAAAATCCATGCTTGGTGGCACAAGAGGTACATGCTGAAACTGAAAGCAATTTTACATTTGATGAACTCCATGATGCCTTTCTGATTTGTATTTAGAATATAAGAAACTTATTTATAAGAACAAAAACTTGAAGATTGAAAATCAAATTCTAATAGATGAAAAACTGAAACTAACCAGTAAAACTGAAATCTTAATTAAAGAAAATCAAGAACTAAATCAAAGAGATCAACTTCTCACTGAAAGTCATGATAAACTTAAGAAAAACAATGAGTTACTTTCAGAAGATAACAGAAGATTAACTAAAGAAGTTGATAGATTAAAACCTGTTGTTGAAAGATTTACCCTCAGCTCTGAAAAATTGAACCTAATGATAAATAATCAAAGAGCTGAATTTGATAAAGTTACATTAGGATATCAACCTTGGTACACCCAAAAACCGTTTAAGAATATGTTTGTTAAAACAGTTTTTAATTACTCTAAAACAGATTCTTATAAACAAAAGCTAAGTAAAATCTCTTCTGTTGTTCCTAAATCTATACATTACAAATTTGATGAACCAAAAAGGGAGAAACAAAAAATTAAAAGTTTTTCCTACTACTCATGTTCGATCTAAGTTTGTTAAATTCAACAAGAGGATACAGAAATACATCCCTTGTAATCCTAAAATCTGTAAATTCATGGACAAAATAGCTATTAAGAGAATATGGGTTCCAAAAGGAACAATTATAGCTAACCTACAAGGACCCAAAAGAGCTTGGGTTCCTAAATTGAAATATGATTATTCTTTCAGCATGCATGTCTAGCTATCCAAGGTTCTAATGAAAGATGTTATCTAAACAATGGGTGCTCTAGACATGTGTTAAAGAATTGAATTTAAAATGTAATTAAAAAGAATGATTTAAATGAAAGAAAGAATGAAATAAGTAAGTCTTACATCTTCTCGTATTGAAATTACTTTATTAGTTGATTAAAACATAACTTGAAAGTATTAATCATTTTTGTGATATAAGTGATATTTTTTTTGGGGTATGAAAAGAAAATATATTCAAATCACTTCATTTTTTTTGTATGCTCCACTCACTATTGGATAAGTTGCTAAATGATTAATTAATTTATTAAAAATAACTCTATGAATCCTCTATATGCTTGATTAAGAATTTTTATCCATGGCATTATTTTTATTGATCATCAATATGATAATGTGTACTTGGTATGCTTTTGAATATATGCACTATGAATACCAAGATTAAAGAAACCATCCTTGGCACATAGAATCAACTCATGCTAGTATGTACTTAATCTCAAAAGACCTTGCCATATGCTTGCTTAGATTATCTACTTAAAGGTCAAAGTTTTGCTATGCATGCTAACTAAGGAAACAAACAAAAATCATCTCTAAATCTAAAGATGTTGTTTCCATCTCTAAGTCTTCAAAAGCCTACATTGGACTTGTTCTTGGAGAATAAAACTGAAGTATTTTTCTGTATTTACTAAATCTTGTAAAAGCGATCAAATGATAAAGGTTTGCAAACTATGAATCACGGCATAGTTTTGAAAACCAATTTTTGTGTTAAGTTGTGCACAGAAAATAATATTGAATACAATTGTTTCTGCACCAAGAATACTATAAGTAAAATAGGATTAATAGAATCTTTGAAGAATTGAAAAAGGCAATGTTGTATGATAGCCATCTACTTAAATGCCTTTTAAAAGCTATCATCAATACTTGTCATACATATGACTTCTATTAGATCTATTTTTGATGAAAACTTCTTTTGATCTTCTGAAAAATAAAAAATGAACTATTGCGTATCTCTCATATTTTCAGTCATACATGTTATGCTTGATATGTTCTTATGAAAAATAATGCCAAATCTGATAGAGATATGTCTATCCTTGGATATCACTCTCAAGCAATGCATATAGAATATTCAATGAAAAGATTTTAGTTGCAAAAATATCAAGTCGTCTTATTCTCTATGAGACTAATGATTTACTGTCAAGATACTAAGATCAAATTATATATGGTTAATCTTTTACATATAACAATCTGAAAACTTGTTGATAATTATAACAAAATTGAGTGTTTCAGAAATGCACTTAATGAAGAAAAATTGATAACTACTAAAAGACTGAATCAAGAAAAGATGAAATAGATCTTGATTCTTGCATGATTAAAAGTAAAGATCACCACTATCATTTGCTTGACTCATGAGCTTTATATTCTGTCAAATGAATGTGTAGAATTCACTCCTATGTGGTTATTTCATTAAAAAGTAGATCTATGTTAAATAACCACCATATTTAAAAATTACACATTACATATATGATAAAGCAATATGTGATTTAAAACAAGCATCAAAAGCTTGATATATAAAAGCTTAGGTAACCTTGTTGATAGAAAGTAATAGTGATAATCTATGCATCAAAAAGAAGAATCTATGATATCTTGCTTGCTCATAGCACACATTGATGGCATCATTTTTGTTCTACCAATGAAAATTTATATGAATAGTTATATTGCAAGGTGAGTTTGAAATATGATGAATGAATTAACATCTTCTCTCAAACTCCAAATTAAGACAAACAGGAAAGGGGATCTTCATTGACCAACGTTAGTCCACAAGAAAACTTTTATAGAAGATTGGCGTGAAGAAGGTATATCTATGACCCCATCTTGTAGAAATTGTAAAGGATGAGCAAAGTAGATCTATTGTGTTAAAGCTGTATTGAAGCATGATAGAATAATTATTTTATCATACAGCTAAGTAGACCAGATTGTATGCTCATTATGTGACCTTGTGCAAGACTTCAATCTAACTTTAATTAATCATATTTTATTGATAACAAATACGTCATAATCTGAATTTTGATAGAAACAAACGTTTAAGATGAGTTGATTAAAACTTAGTTAACACATCTTATTGATAATTATCTTAAGCAAATAGAATCTAAACTAAATTGATTTGACCTTGATAAATCTGTCTATTGCCTCACATGCTTGTCCTTGAACTATCTTGGTTAATGAATTTATCTCTTTAGTTCAAGTGATATGTGCTTGCTTATATTTAGGCAATCTCTTGAGTAAAGTGACTCAACATGCAACTATTGTCATATCTCATATTGAGTCATCTAATTAAAAAATATATATATATATATGTTGGATGAATGCTTTGTATCTTAAAGAAACTAATGACCTTCTTTCAAGAAAGAAAAATGAGAAATTTCAACTTGAAGGATATCTTCATGTAAGATACACTAAACATTCACATGCAAACAAGAGAGAGGATCTTCTTCAGCCAAAAGTTCACACATAAGAAATCTAGTTTGGCTTGAAGAATATATAATGAATAAGTAATTCTAGATATCTCTCTCATAAATTAGCTTAGCAAAGTCAATAACTTTAAATCTTATTTTGACATGATTAAATTCTTTAATTATTAATTTTTGATATCATGTCTATATGTGTATTGACTGACTTATACTTTTAGAAACTGTTTCATGGTTTGCCCAAACTAAATTATTTCTTTGCCTATATCATAACCATGAAATACACAAGTATATGCTTAAAATTTTGATGTAAAATAACTTGTGAGAAGTTATGAATCCTTGAGCATAATGAAAATGTTGTTTGCATGATATACATATATATGATACATAAGATTATTTCTTTATTCTGCTCTTTCATGTAAATTACTTGAGAATAACAAAAGAGAGAGAGATAAAGAAAAGAAAATGGATATTATTCAAGAGAAGTAAAATCTAAGTAAAGGCAAATACTTCAATCTTAAGGAAAAGCAAAACAAGCATAATATATTCGGCACATTTGTGAGACTTGTGTGAGCATTCTTTTGGAAGGGATAAAATCCATAATTAATTACACTTAAACAGGGAGAGTTTGAAGTAAACATTTTAACCTTTCTATATTGTTCATCATAGGGATGGTGCCAATGGGGAGGCTAGTGGTAGTACCCGGCACTATTTGACCCAACTATTCGGTGTAGGGCATATTAGGGACGGCACAAGAGGGAGGCTAGTGGTAGTACCTCGTGCCCCTTCCCAACTCCACCGGATAGGGAGCAAATAGAGTATAGTGCATAAGAAAGTAAAAATGAGAGACAAAATAAATGATAATATACAAGAAAGAATCAATTCAAATTTTTAGTCACATGGAAACACACTTTAAGGATGAAATCAGTGCCAAATTGTATTTAAATAGGGGGAGTTTATTTGCAAAGAATTGATTTTGATCCTTGACATACTTATTCTTAATATTCTAATGCATGACTTAACACATAATATATTTTGCATGTGGCATGATGCTTTAAATTATGGATTCTCAATATTTTGTAATGCTTCATGCTTGGACAATTTGATTGAATGTTTGAAATGCTACATAACATCTTTTGTTTGGTTTTATTGAAAAGAAAATTCAGATTTGTTATTCAGAATCATCGTTAAAATCTAAAAGTTAAATAAATTTGTAAAAAAAAAGGAGAAGAGAAGGATATCTCTATTTAGGCAAAATGAATTGAGTTGTTTTTATCCTTCAACTTGATTAACTTTGGTATATAATGTTCTAACTCATACCAAAACTCAACATAAATACAAATACTCTGAATATGCTCTTACATGTTTGAAATATGTGTTTTCAAACGTAATGATTTAAGATAAGCTACAATGTGGAAGATCCATATCTCAAATTATGACTTTGAAAGCCTCTTTTGAAAATCTTTATGAAATTCAGAATCTGATTTTGTATAAAAGCTTAAACTAAATGTGATTTTTTAAATAAAGTCTTACTTTAGGAAAAACAGAATTAATTTTGATGCCTTTGGTGATTGCTCCGATACGCATCCGAAACATATCATTTCTTATCTTCAAAATATACCAATATTGGTTCAAATGATGTGTCTTTCGATGATCTTGATTGCAAACAAAAATTTCTAAATATATGATTTTATTTTGATATTAAAAAGATTTATTGTGTTTCATGTATACATTGCAAAAAAAACTATGATTAAGAAATTGAGTTCTATAAATATATATACCTCAATGATCATCTATATGTTTTTTCTCCCCTACATTATTAAAGACTTCCATCAATAGAGTGAATGATCTTAAAACTAGAAATATTTCAGTTCACTCAAATGACTCTAAAAGAAAGAAAATGCAAATGCTTTTGAAAGAAATTGAGCTTCAATTGAATCATTTTCTGATTAATACTTTTATACATTTTCTCTAAGATTAGGAGAAAGCATAACTTGTTCTTAAAGGATTAGAAAGAGTGATTACTATAAATTCTGAATAATTCTAGATCACTCTACATTCTTGATATTACAGAATTTCAGTGTTATTCACGTTTATCACCAAAAATCTGAAATTCAACAATTAAAATGATTAAAGAAGAATGCATCTTTTGAGGGGGAGCTTTAGATATTCAGTATCCTATCCCAAAGACACTTTATTTTGATGCATACTTTGAATTTTATGGATTGATTTTGATGAACCTCCTTATATTGCAAGACATGCTTTAATTTCCTTGAGATGAGTTCTATAAAGGTTGTCTTATCTCAAACCTTGAGTCTTATAAAAATAAGCTGAAATATATTTTTGAGATTGACAATCTTATTGAACATTATCTTAGGATTCTAAACTCTTAAATGGAATGATCAATTGAGGGGGAGAAAGAAAATTTCAGAAGGAGAGGTCTTATGGAACTTAATTACATAAATCTATAGGAGAGGGAAAGAATACTAAATGAAAAGTGATCCTAATACTCTCCAATATGTATCATCTGAAATTTAAATCTGAAAATCTTTATGATACACCTTGAGGCGTGTTATTTGGTTAGTATATCTTATGCATCACTCATGAACCAAATTACAAATCTTAAGAGCCTCTAATTTAATAAAACAGGAGGAGAACAATGTATTAAATTTTCTTGAGTATCTCTTAGAAAATCTATTTTGAACCTCACTAATGAGTTTTAATTGGCTTACTCTTTAAAACTTCTATTTTGTGCCAATTCATTATTTTATGTATCAAATTGTGCTTATTTTCTAAAGGAATAAAAGAAAGTCTTTAAAAGAGCTCTAAGATGTATCAAAAATTGCATGAATTCATATTTTGGTATTTGTGCCCCAATGCTCTTATTATCATAAAAGAACTTTGAAGTCATTAAGAATTAATGATCCAACATGATGATATGTTTTTTTCCAAATATATAAGTTTTGATCTTTTACTCTGAAAATTAATTAAATTGCTCTCATGTTGATAAAATACTTAATAGATTGGACAAAAGGTCTTAAATGAACAAGCTTTCATACTTAGTGAAGAGAGGTTAGATTTCCACTCATATTTTTCCTTGAATATCATTTGTGGTACTTCTTGAATTAACCTAAGGAAGATTCCACCTACACTTGATTAGAAAACTATCTGTGGTATCAAATTAAAAAACCTCTTGAATTCACACTCGATGTGTTCTGCTCTGATCTTTGTACTTAATGTTTCACTATCTTTTTGATGTTGTCAAAAAGGGGGAGAAATATCTAAGTATATGCTATATACTTAAAATTTAAATATGTTGATTGTGTTAAGCTGATTAAATCTAAAGCATTATCATGAAGTATGTTTTTAAATATATATGTTTTCCACTTCATGCAACTTAGCTATGTATTACTTCTAGAAATCAATATCTTTTATATTGCATATATGTTGGGAACCCGCCCATGCCGCTGATATTTCAAAAAATTTTCAGATGGCAGCGGAATCGGCATGCACGGGTTTGACGTTCATCGCATGAACGTTGTTTCGAGACCTTTCGTAATTAGGTAAGAATTAAAACTTTTATAACTATTAGGAAGATCAAATCTTCACCTTGCGCGGGTAGATGATCACCGCGAATCTGAATTCGTGGTTTTAGGAAGAGGGTTCGCTTGAAGCCGTTCAAACGTCCGGCCTCTACGGGTATCCACACGAAGTAGAGGACCGATCAATGTTCCTTTGTCTCCCCGGGGTGCTAGCTCCCTTGCAGAGACTTCCTTTGATGGCTGATCTCTTCTCTTTCTTTCAACTCTTGAAAGTACTTGAGAGGAGGAAGAAGAAGGAAGAAGAAGAGGAAGAAGCAAGGCCCCTGCAGCCTACTTTCTTTTCCCTGCGTTGGAAGGAGGAAAGGAGGAAGAGGAGGGCGCCATGGCTTCTTTTTCCCTTCTTCTTGCTGGCGGCTGAACCAAGGGAGGGAGAGGGTGGCCACGTGATGGAGAGGAGGGGGATTCCTATATCCATTAGGTCAGCCCCCAAGAGTCCTCCTTTTATAACATCTAGGGCTCCTACAAGTTAGGAGCCCTTGATGTATTACCAAGAGGGGCGCCGGCCCCTCTTGTTGCCGGACCAAGAGATCCAAGGAGGAGGGGCGTGAGCCCCTCCCTCTCATGTTGCCCTAATCCTCATCTAATGAGGATTGGGAGGCCCTAATGTGGTTTAGCCTTAATCCAATTAGGCTTAGCCCAAGGGTGAGCCAATTTGGATCCAATCTAGGCTAGTCCTAATCCAATTAGGACTTGAATGAACCATGACCCAATTGAACTCTTCAATCCTAATCCAATTAGGAGTCATGTTGATTCATTAGATTAATAATTAATTTGGACTTAAGGAATCCTAATCCAATTAGGATGTATTTAATTTTAGTCCTAATCCAATTAGGACTCTATTTGAATCCGAAGTCCTAATCCAATTAGGATTTCTAGGAATCCTACTCCAAGTAGGAATCCAATTTTAATTCAAAATTTCTAATCTCATTAGGATTGTAGGAATCCTATTCCAAGTAGGAATTCCAGTCCTACTCCAACTAGGATTCCCAGCCCTAATCCAATTAGGACTCTAGGAATCCTATCCGAAGTAGGATTTATGTTTAAGTCTAATTAATTAATTTCCTTTGTTCCTTCTTCAACTTCTTATCAATCAAATTGATTTCTTGTGATTCCTAATCACGATTTCAACCATCGGATCGGTCAATACTTCTAGTGTGTGTGACCCCATAGGTTCTATTCTGACTGGTAGTGAGATATATTGTGATCTCTATCACTATATCATTGAAAACTCCTTTCAATGGGTTGGAACGATTCCAACTCTACTCATTAGGGTTTATCGATCATCAAGATAATTCCTATGAGTCCCACCATCCACCAGTGACACCTAGCAGCATGTAGTGGCTACCCAGCAGAATGGAATGATGAACCTCTAGGTGCAGTTAACATGTGATACAGTCCTACTATCGTGGATCCCTACAGGACGGAGGTCATGGACAACTCGTCAAACCCCATCGTCTGTCATATGTCAAGATTTATTCGACTTGAGTTCGATAGTGGAAAACTCTTTCTCCACTTCACTGCCCTGGCCAAGGTCTTAGAACTCAGTCTAACAAATCACATAGGATCACTCCTCTTCTATCAAGGTCGATAGATTCCTTATAGGTGCATACCCTACTCCTACAGTGAACTTACTGCAGCCAATCTACACTGCATGGACCCATATGGCTAGAGACCATGTATGTGTGCAGTCAAACTACAATAACCTCACTGTGAGTAGCCGAAGCACTGCAGGTCAAAGGACCAGTCACACTACTGCAACATCAAGTAAGTCACTGACGAGTGGATAGACATCCAAGTGACTTCTTGTTTTGGTCACGCTCAGTACCCTTGTTCTCTAACAAGCACCTGCACTATCACTTCAGTGTCCCTACACTGTGGACTCAAGTCTCGTCCATCCAGAAGGAAAGTGATCTGTGCACTGATCGGATCGATCACCGTCCTCGTGATGATCCATTGATTAGGAGCATTTAGAAATTAATCACCAATGATACATGGCTCAAATTCTCAACTCTTGAGAATATGTATCATCATCTTATTAATTTCTTGGACGATTCATAGACACATAAACAATATGAATGAAAAGATGCCTTTTATTTATTCAATAATAAATAGTCAAGTACAAAATTATGTCCCTAGAATCAACAATGTGTCAGCCAAATTGGCTTCTAGGGCATACATCTAACAATCTCCCACTTGCACTAAAGCCAATTGGTCATATATCTTAGGCCCATCTTCTTAAGGTGGGCTTCAGTCTTTTGCTGACTCAGCTGCTTAGTGAACGGGTCTGCCACATTATCCGCGGAGTCTACTCTCTGCACCTCTACATATTTCTTCTCCACATAGTCGCGTATGAGGTGAAAGCGCCGCTCTATATGCTTAGATTTCTGATGAGACCATGGCTCCACAGCTAGTGTTATGGTGCCAATGTTATCGCAGTAAAGTGTTATGGCATCTAATGACATTACACCTAACTCTGTAATTAACTTTTAATCAGAAGGTTTCCACTGCACCCTTAGATACGGCTTAACATTCAGCTTCTAAGGTAGAATCTATAATGATCGGTTCTTTAGAACTCTTCCAATTTACCGTACCACCATTGCATAAGAACACATATCCAGATGTTGACTTCCTGTCATCGACATCAGTCATGAAGTTTGAATCTGTGTACCCTTCTACCTTTAACTCTGATGATCCTCCAAAAACCAAGAATAAATCTTTAGTTCTTCTCAAGTACTTAAGAATATTCTTCACAGCTGTCCAGTGTTCTTCACCTGGATTCGACTGATATCTGCTTGTGACACTCACAGCAAGAGCTATATCAGGTCGTGTACATAGCATGGCATACATGAGGCTTCCTATTGCCGATGCATAAGGAATCTTGCTCATGCGTTGAATCTCTTCAGATGTGTTGGGGCACATCTTCTTGGAGAGATGAATTCCATGCCTTAGGGGTAAGAGACCCCTCTTGGAGTTTTCCATGCTGAACCTCTTCAGCACCTCCTCTATGTACATCTTCTGTGAAAGGCCAAGCATCCTTTTAGATCTATCTCTATAGACCTTTATTCCCAAAATATAGGATGCTTCCCCAAGGTCTTTCATGGAGAATTCTTTTGACAACCAGACCTTAACCGAGGTTAGCATGGGAATATCATTCCCAATCAGGAGAATGTCATCTACGTACAGTACGAGAAAAACGACAGCACTCCCACTAACCTTTTTGTAAACACATGGTTCCTCTTCGTTTTTGATGAAATCAAACGTTTTGATTGCATCATCGAAACGAGTGTTCCAACTCCGAGAGGCTTGCTTTAGTCCATAGATGGACCTTTGCAGCTTGCAGACCTTGTGATCTCTATCACTGGAAGTGAAACCCAAAGGCTGTTCCATATAGATATCTTCATCAAGATATCCATTCAGGAAAGCAGTTTTCACATCCATCTGCCAGATTTCATAATCATGAAATGCTGCAATGGCAAGCAATGTTCGGATGGATTTTAGCATGGCTACAGGTGAAAAGGTCTCCTGATAGTCAATGCCTTCGCGCTGACTATACCCTTTCGCCACAAGCCTTGCCTTATAGGTCTCTACCTCTCCATCCGAACCTATCTTCCTTTTGTAGATCCATTTGCATCCAATAGGTACAATACCTTCTGGTGGATCTACTAAGGTCCAGACTTGGTTGGAATGCATGGAGTCTATCTCTGACTTCATAGCTTCCAGCCATTTCTCGGAATCGATATCAGATATCGCCTCGTTGTAGTTTTGGGATCCTGTATGTGATCCCTATCTCCCACTAGGAACATTTCCTCGGTATCCTCTTCTAGTATACCTAAGTATCTATCGGGAGGATGGGAGACCCTACTAGATCTACGAGTTGGTTGAGGGACATCGTGTACTGGCTCTTTATGAATGGGTTCTATAGGATCCATAACTCGTTGCTTTTCAGAGACTTTCTCTTCAAGCTCAATTTTCCTCCCACTGCCTCTATCAAGGATAAACTAATTTTCCAGGAAGATGGCATGACGGCTCACAAACACATTGTGATCCTCTGAGATGTAAAAATTGTATCCTAATGACTCTTTAGGATATCCTATAAAACGAGCACTTATGGTCCTAGCCTCTAACTTGTCCGCCTGTAGTCGCTTGACGTGGGCCGGACATCCCCAAATCTTGAGATGACCCAGACTTGGTTTATTACCATGCCATATCTCATACGGTGTGGTAGGAACGGATCTAGAGGAAACTCTATTCAATAAATAAATCGCTGTGAGTAAGGCATCTCCCCAAAGGAACATAGGTAAATCAGTGAAGCTCATCATGGACCTGACCATATCTAATAGGGTCCGATTCCTCCTCTCTGACATCCCGTTGAGTTGAGGTGTACCCAGAGGTGTCCATTATGAGACTATGCCGTTTTCTTTGAGATAGTCCCGGAATTCCCCACTAAGGTATTCTCCTCCTCGATCTGATCGAAGAGCCTTAAGAGATTTTTCAGTTTGTTTTTCTACTTCATTCTTGAATTCTTTGAACTTTTCAAAAGACTCAGACTTGTGTCTCATAAGATACACATACCCATACCGCGAATAATCATCGGTAAAGGTAATGAAGTAAGAATAACGTCCCCTGGCTAGCACATCGAATGGGCCACATACATCTGTATATACTAGGGTAAGTATTTCAGTGGTCCTCTCCCCATGTCCTACAAAGGGCAGTCTAGCCATTTTTCCTTGAAGACAGGACTCGCAAACTGGATATGACTCGGAAGTCAATGAGCCTAAAAGCCCATCTTTATCCATTTTGTTCATTCTGTCCTCTCCAATATGGCCAAGCCTGAGGTGCCACAAATATCTTTGGTTTATCTCATCTCTGGATCTTTTGGATCCTTTGGCACTCACATCTTGCTCAGTAACATTCACAGATACATCCATATGTAAATGATAGAGACTGTCAATCATAAAACCACGTGCTACTATTTTATTTCTTAAATAAATAGAACAGCAGTCTTTGTCAAATATAAAAACATGACCTTCCTGTGCTAGACATGAAACAGAAATCAAATTTCTGCTAGCAACAGGTATATAATAGCAGTCTCTAAGTATTAAACTAAATCCAGACGGTAGTCGCAGATGGTAGGTGCCCACAGCTACAGCAGCAACTTTTGCCCCGTTGCCAACCCAAAGGGTTACCGCACCTTCCGCCAGCCTTCTACTTTCCTTTAGACCTTGCATGGTAGTGCACAAATGAGCACTAGAACCAGAATCTATAACCCAACTAGAAGTAGAAGAAACCGTTAGATTAGTTTCAATTATGAGCAAGTCTATACCTTTTGAAGGTGTGTCACCTTTCTTGTTCTTCAGGCTCTCGAGGTATGAAGGACAGTTTTTCTTCCAGTGGCCTTCGACATTGCAGTGGAAACATTTCCTTTGTCGTTAGCCTTTTCCTTTTGAACTTCCTTCTTTGGCTTCTTGTCTTTCTTCTGCTTCTTAGCAGGCTTCTTTTTCTTCCAAGTAGACTTTCTCTTGGAACTAGAAGTCAACTCAGCAGCAAGGACATTGCCCCTTGAACCTTTCAAGGCTCCCTCAGCAGTTACCAACATGTTGATTAGTTCAGTCTTAGTGCATTCAATCTTATTCATGTGGTAGTTTACTATAAACTGACCAAATGAATCAGAAAGTGACTGTAGGATCAAATCCACTTGTAATTCCTTATGCATGTCCATACCGAGCTTCTCAAGCTTCTCTAGGTCCTTGATCATGGTCAGACCGTGATCATGGACAGACTGCCCTTCGCGTATCTTTATCTTGAAGAGCCTCTTGGACACTTCAAAACGAGCTGTGCGACTCTGCTCACCATACAACTCTTGCAGGTGTGCCAATATGTCCCTAGCAGTCTTTATATTTTCACGCTGGCATTGGAGTTCATTAGACATGGATGCCATCATATAGCATTTTACTCTAATGTCATCATCCAACCACCTTTTATGCATCTCACGCTGAACATCAGTAGGACGTGTTGGTAGTGTGGGGATATCTGAATCGAGTATGTAGCCTATTTTCTCACAGTCCAAAATAATTTTGAGATTTCTAAGCCAGTCCTTGTAATTGGTTCCGGTCAGTCGGTTGGTCTCAAGAATACGGGTCAAAGGGTTTGAAGCTGACATTGTATCTGCAGAGAGTAAAGATTCTAGTTAGACTTTTGTACTTGATCCTAATCTGTTCTAAGGTCTTTTAGAACAAATGTGACTCCCACTATTTTCTCGAATTTCTCACACTCCCCTGGTAGGAAAACGGAAATCCCACACGACTAGGGTTTCTAGTGGGTACTGCGGTCCCACCGATTTACATGCCACCTCACCTAACAGTTATTGGTGACACATAGACGGATGAGTGTACAACTCTTGTACAATGCTTCTCAAGCATGTTGCAGTGTAACTTGGTCTCTAAGCCATGAAGACCTCACCTAACAGTTATTGGTCCCATTTCTTAGTTAAGTCAGACCCACCGTATAACCGTAGGAATAAAGTCGTCATTGGGTCCTCACCTAACAGTTATTGGTGCCCAACCCCACCTTTACCCTACAACATCTCATGTCTATAGAGAGGTCCAGCCCCCCGATGCAACTTGACCACTGTGTCCAGCCGAGACAAGTCAACATTAGAAAGGCCTTAGCAGCTCTACTACAGTGGAAGACCTATTGACTTAATATTGGTTAATCAGGTCTTAGTGTTTGCAACTTGAGCCCTTCATAAGAGGTAATCGAACAATTGGCCAGGTAAGCAGGTGGAAGGCTCCTCTTACTCAGAGAGTAAGGTCCTAATTAAGTAACCACCTTTCATGCTTTCCTAGACACCAATTAGATCAATTAATCTAATATGACTTGCTCATGTCGGTTCACTCTCGACTTGATTGAGGAGGTTTTGATTTAGGTCTCAATTGGGTTTGCTACATCATATGTAAACCTATCTACCCGACTCGCATTCACATCACATGTAAACGGCACATCACAGGCAGTTATAATCGCAGTATCTAATAAAGCTAAACTTTAACTAGGTGATGATCATGGATTCTATTTAGATCGTATTACAAGCACATGCACATCAATCGATCAAGTGGTCTTCAACTCTTAAATTAGTTCCAAGCTTCCTTGATTCGATCCTTGATCAACTCTTGATCCCATCGCCATCAACTGCTTAGATCACCTTTCATCTCATGCCTTTGCTTCAACTTGATCGTTGATGTACATCACATCACAGAAATACAACCAGATGTAAAATAAAAATAAAAATAAATTACATCTTCTTTTAGTAGGCACGCAGGCCTCTCAAAATATCAAATAAGATGCATGCAAGCATCTGAAAAATTACATGACATCGCAGATCACATCGCAGGTCATTACATTTGATACCAAAAGGGTTTAAATCCTATGATCATCACCGTATGCAACAATTATAATTTCAGATCTGAAAACTAACTGATTATATCATGACATAGGTCGCTGATCATGCTAATCATGATTCTAAACTTTGTAATCCCATTAACAATGCAATTAGAATCATCTTTTTATCACATAAAAATCAGCATGTAAAAAATCAGCACCCCTGAAAAATCTGCATGCAGAATTTTTCAGCATGCATGATCATTTAATTTTCAGATCTAATATGCCTTTAAATATTTAATTCTTACCTTAATCTACGAAGCCTAGGCTCTGATACCACTGTTGGGAACCCGCCCATGCCGCTGATATTTCAAAAATTTTCAGATGGCAGCGGAATCGGCATGCACGGGTTTGACGTTCATCGCATGAACGTTGTTTCGAGACCTTTCGTAATTAGGTAAGAATTAAAACTTTTATAACTATTAGGAAGATCAAATCTTCACCTTGCGCGGGTAGATGATCACCGCGAATCTGAATTCGTGGTTTTAGGAAGAGGGTTCGCTTGAAGCCGTTCAAACGTCCGGCCTCTACGGGTATCCACACGAAGTAGAGGACCGATCAATGTTCCTTTGTCTCCCCGGGGTGCTAGCTCCCTTGCAGAGACTTCCTTTGATGGCTGATCTCTTCTCTTTCTTTCAACTCTTGAAAGTACTTGAGAGGAGGAAGAAGAAGGAAGAAGAAGAGGAAGAAGCAAGGCCCCTGCAGCCTACTTTCTTTTCCCTGCGTTGGAAGGAGGAAAGGAGGAAGAGGAGGGCGCCATGGCTTCTTTTTCCCTTCTTCTTGCTGGCGGCTGAACCAAGGGAGGGAGAGGGTGGCCACGTGATGGAGAGGAGGGGGATTCCTATATCCATTAGGTCAGCCCCCAAGAGTCCTCCTTTTATAACATCTAGGGCTCCTACAAGTTAGGAGCCCTTGATGTATTACCAAGAGGGGCGCCGGCCCCTCTTGTTGCCGCACCAAGAGATCCAAGGAGGAGGGGCGTGAGCCCCTCCCTCTCATGTTGCCCTAATCCTCATCTAATGAGGATTGGGAGGCCCTAATGTGGTTTAGCCTTAATCCAATTAGGCTTAGCCCAAGGGTGAGCCAATTTGGATCCAATCTAGGCTAGTCCTAATCCAATTAGGACTTGAATGAACCATGACCCAATTGAACTCTTCAATCCTAATCCAATTAGGAGTCATGTTGATTCATTAGATTAATAATTAATTTGGACTTAAGGAATCCTAATCCAATTAGGATGTATTTAATTTTAGTCCTAATCCAATTAGGACTCTATTTGAATCCGAAGTCCTAATCCAATTAGGATTTCTAGGAATCCTACTCCAAGTAGGAATCCAATTTTAATTCAAAATTTCTAATCTCATTAGGATTGTAGGAATCCTATTCCAAGTAGGAATTCCAGTCCTACTCCAACTAGGATTCCCAGCCCTAATCCAATTAGGACTCTAGGAATCCTATCCGAAGTAGGATTTATGTTTAAGTCTAATTAATTAATTTCCTTTGTTCCTTCTTCAACTTCTTATCAATCAAATTGATTTCTTGTGATTCCTAATCACGATTTCAACCATCGGATCGGTCAATACTTCTAGTGTGTGTGACCCCATAGGTTCTATTCTGACTGGTAGTGAGATATATTGTGATCTCTATCACTATATCATTGAAAACTCCTTTCAATGGGTTGGAACGATTCCAACTCTACTCATTAGGGTTTATCGATCATCAAGATAATTCCTATGAGTCCCACCATCCACCAGTGACACCTAGCAGCATGTAGTGGCTACCCAGCAGAATGGAATGATGAACCTCTAGGTGCAGTTAACATGTGATACAGTCCTACTATCGTGGATCCCTACAGGACGGAGGTCATGGACAACTCGTCAAACCCCATCGTCTGTCATATGTCAAGATTTATTCGACTTGAGTTCGATAGTGGAAAACTCTTTCTCCACTTCACTGCCCTGGCCAAGGTCTTAGAACTCAGTCTAACAAATCACATAGGATCACTCCTCTTCTATCAAGGTCGATAGATTCCTTATAGGTGCATACCCTACTCCTACAGTGAACTTACTGCAGCCAATCTACACTGCATGGACCCATATGGCTAGAGACCATGTATGTGTGCAGTCAAACTACAATAACCTCACTGTGAGTAGTCGAAGCACTGCAGGTCAAAGGACCAGTCACACTACTGCAACATCAAGTAAGTCACTGACGAGTGGATAGACATCCAAGTGACTTCTTGTTTTGGTCACGCTCAGTACCCTTGTTCTCTAACAAGCACCTGCACTATCACTTCAGTGTCCCTACACTGTGGACTCAAGTCTCGTCCATCCAGAAGGAAAGTGATCTGTGCACTGATCGGATCGATCACCGTCCTCGTGATGATCCATTGATTAGGAGCATTTAGAAATTAATCACCAATGATACATGGCTCAAATTCTCAACTCTTGAGAATATGTATCATCATCTTATTAATTTCTTGGACGATTCATAGACACATAAACAATATGAATGAAAAGATGCCTTTTATTTATTCAATAATAAATAGTCAAGTACAAAATTATGTCCCTAGAATCAACAATGTGTCAGCCAAATTGGCTTCTAGGGCATACATCTAACAATATACTCCAAGTTTTGTCATCATCAAAAAGGGGGAGATTGATGACCCAAAGATTGATTCATAGATTGATTTTGATGATCACAAAATCTTGAAGTATAGATACTAATGTTTATGTTGCAAGGAGAAAAATATTTATTTTGCAAGGAACATAGCAAGTTGGGAGAACACAAGAAGGCCTCCAAAGCTCTCAAGTTGGAAGAAAGCTACAATTTATTGGCCCAAGTTTAAAGTTCAAAGGATTCAAATTGGAGGAGCAAAATCAAAAGAAAAATTCAAAAGAACAGTCTTCGAGTCGACTCCAGTGGAATTCGAGTCGACTCCGGAGAAGTATGAGTCGACTCCGGAGAAGTATGAGTCGACTCCTAGGAGTCACAGGCAGAAAAGTCAGAGAGTAGTTTTCGGGTCTGAGATTCGAGTCGACTCCAGTGGCACGCGAGTCGACTCCAATGGTTGGCAAGTCGACTCCAAAGAAAGCATGAGTCGACTCTAAGCGGAACACAAAGAAAAAGTCAGAGAGCATTTTTGGGACTCTGAGATTCGAGTCGACTCCCGCATTGCACGAGTCGACTCCGAGACTCCGCGACCATCAACAGACAGAAGACCAAGTTACTGCCTCTGAGATTCGAGTCGACTCCCAGACAGCTCGAGTCGACTCCAAGACAGCTTCACATCAAAAGGCAGAAGACCAAGTTTTGGAAACTGAGAGCCGAGTCGACTCCGAGGAAGTTCGAGTCGACTCCAAGACTGGACGAGCCAAAAGACAGAGGATCGGGAGTTCGGGCTCTGAGATTCGAGTCGACTCCCAGGACAGTCGAGTCGACTCGAGTGGATCAAATTCAAAATTGGATCCACGGACTTCAGTGGATGAGCCGACTCCGAAATTGCCAAGTCAGCTCCAGAAGTTGGCGAGTCGACTCCAGGTTAAGACGAGTCGACTCCCAGTCAAGGCATGCACTTTAATTCAAATTTGGAACAGTGGCCGAGTCGTCTCCAGTAAAGCACGAGCCGACTCCTGCAATAGGCGAGTCGACTCCTGATCGCGCGAGTCGACTCCGATCCCAACGGTAATATTGTCAGGAGGTGCAGACTGTGTCCAACGGCTCTATTTTTGTCTCTAACGGCTAGATTCTTGTTTCCACGCCATCTAAAGCTATAAAAACAAGAGGAGAGCCAGGGGAGAAGGTATGGAAGTGGGAGAAAACATTTAGGGAAGAGATTTGAAAGAGATTACAAGGAAAATCTTCCATAAGCACAAAAGGGCCATTCAAAGTAAAATAGAGAGAAGAAGAGCATCCAAGTGAATCCCAAAGCTTCCTCTCCATCCGTGTGCTGCCTCGGAGATCCTCTACTTCGTGCAAAATCAGAAGAGGGGGCAAGTGAAGAAGAAGCCGAGTTCCTCCATCTACAAATTAGTTTGAGGGCTTCTTCTCTTTTCTTTACTTATTTACATTTGCTATATTTGCTTATTTGAGAAGCTTGTATTTGATATAAACTCTTGTTCTAGTATCTTGTAACTTGATTCAATCAACAGGATTGAATCAAGGGGTTAAGGTTTGTTGGTGAGCCAAAGGGAAAACCAACGGGGTTTAAGGTTTGTTGGTGAGCCAAAGGGAAAACCAACAGGGTTTAGGTTTGTTGGCGAGCCGAGGATAAAACCAACGTGTAAGGGTTTGATTGTGAGCCCGGAAAAACAATCGGGGTTGGTTCTAGTCGGTGAGCCTGGGAAAACCGACCGAGTTCGTTGTGCGCTCGTAAAACAACAAGTTGGGTTGTGAGCTTGTAAAACAACCGGCTGTAATCTGTAGGATTATAGTGAAATTCCCAAGAGGTCTTGGGGAGTGGATGTAGGTGCTGGGGTGCACCGAACCACTATATATCCTTTGTGTTTGTAATGCCTCTTGTTATAGTCTTACTAACACACTTACTTACTTAGATAAATTGCTTGCTTAATTCTTATCTGCACATCCTTTAGTTACAAGCATATTTAATCAAGTCGAAGTTTATACATCATACCCTTGCTAAGTTTAACTTTCGCTGTGCATCTATACAACCTAGCATAGTTAATCAAAAAGTTTTAGAAGTAGCATAAAAGTTTTAAAAGACCCAATTCACCCCCCCCTCTTGGGTTGTATCTACTGGGCAACACATATCAAGGACGATGAAATCAACTGGAAAATAAAATTTATCAACCTTGACTAGGACGTCTTCAATTGTTCCTCGTGGTATTTTAATAGATCGATCAGCCAATTGCAGGGACACCGAAGTAGGCTTTAATTCACCTAATCCGAACTTCTCATATACTGAGTAAGGCAAAAGATTAACACTTGCTCCTAAATCTAATAGTGCTCGATCAATAGAATTGTCTCCTACCACATAAGAGATGGTAGGGGCACCAGGATCTTTGAACTTGGGAGGAGTTTTGTGCTGGAGGATGGAACTTACATGTTCAGTTAAGAAGACCTTTTTAGGCACATGTGACCTAGATTTTCATTTTTGGGTACAAAGGTCCTTGAGAAATTTGGCATAAGATGGAACTTGTTTTATGGCATCAAGGAGAGGGAGGTTGATTTTGACTTGTTTGAATACCTCCATTATTTCTTCCAACGAAGTTCTTTTCTTGCTAAAGGAAGAAGGTGCATTCAGACACTGAGGGAAAGGAGCCTTCGGTGTAAAAGGTGTGGTTGATACTGGACTAGATGGAAACAAGAAAGTGTTTGGATTCTTGTTAGGCACAGTCATACTTTTGTCTTCATTTTCCTTATGTTCTTTTTCTTCAACCTTATTGTCCACTACACGTCCGCTTCTTAAAGTAGTCATGGCATTAGCTTGTTCATGGTGAACATCATTCGGGGGGGTCTCGTGAGCCATGCACTGTCCCCTCGGATTACTCACTGGTTGACTTGGAAGCTTGCCTTCCTCTCTTTTATTCAATGCACTAGCTAGCTGCCCTAGCTGGGTCTCTAATTTGGCAATCGATTAGGTATGTGAGTGCAACAGTTGTGTATTGGCTTCCAGTCCTTGAAGAGCAGTTAATACTTTCTGCTCAAAAGCAGTATCTCTCTAGGGTGGTGGAGGAGGGACATGTTGAAATTGTGAATAGTGAGTAGGAGGACGGTTTGGATGAACATTCTGGAACGGTTGAAAGTTTTGGAAATAAGGTTGGGAGGTGTTGGGAGTTTGCTGCTTCCAAGAGAAATTTGGATGGTTGCGCCATCCCGGATTATAAGTAGTGGAATATGGATCATTATCCGGTCGGGACTGTGTTTGGGCAGCATTAACTTATTCTTGCACAAATTCAGGGAATTGAGCTGCCAAAGGGCACTCAAAAATAGGGTGAGACGGGCTAGAATAGAGAGCACACACTTGTGCTTGGAAAAAGTTTGGTGTTCTCTAGACATTAGCTGGTCCAACTTGCGGGATAGTGCATTTACTTTGTCAGATAGACCTATGGACTGGCTAACTTCATTTATGGTTCCTTTTCTTTGAGAACTCGGGGGTGCTTGACGAGCGGAGGAGGCATGGTGGAGGAAATTTTCATTAAGATTTTCAAATAATTGCCATGCCTCATGGTCACTTTTAAGCATGAAAGTTCTCCTGCATGCGGCATCGATCAACTGACGGTTTCGTTCAGTCAATCCATCATAGAAACATTATACTAGCTGCCATTTAGGTATTTGATGATGTGGGCATTTACGGATTAGGTCCCGAAATCTCTTCCAAGTTTCATAAAATTCTTCTCCCTCAGTTTGGGAGAAGCTTGTGATGACACATCTAAACTGGTTCGTTCTTCCTATGAGAAAATATTTTTTAAGAAATTCATGTTGCATTTGAGCCCAAGAGAGAATAGAATTGGCTTCTAATGAATGGAGCCATTGTTTAGCTCTATCCTTAAGGAAAAAAGGAAACAACCTAAGTTTCAGAGCATCATCAGTGAAGTTCTGAATTTTGACAGTATTGCAGATCTCAAGGAACTCATCCAAATGTTTGTATGGGTCTTCATTGTTGAGTCCATAAAAAGAGGGAAACATTTGGATGATACTAGACTTAATTTCAAATTGTACATGTTAGATGTATGCCCTAGAAGCCAATCTGGCTGACACATTGTTAATTCTAGGGACATAATTTTGTACTTGACTATTTATTATTGAATAAATAAAAGACATCTTTTCATTCATATTATTTATGTGTCTATGAATCGTCCAAGAAATTAATAAGATGATGATGCATATTCTCAAGAGTTGAGAATTTGAGCCATGTATCATTGGTGATTAATTTCTAAATGCTCCTGATCAATGGATCATCACGAGGACGGTGATCGATCCGATCAGTGCACAGATCACTTTCCTTCTGGATGGACGAGACTTGAGTCCACAGTGTAGGGACACTGAAGTGATAGTGCAGGTGCTTGTTAGAGAACAAGGGTACTGAGCGTGACCAAGACAAGAAGTCACTTGGATGTCTATCCACTCGTCAGTGACTTGCTTGATGTTGCAGTAGTATGACTGGTCCTTTGACCTACGGTGCTTCAGCTACTCACAGTGAGGTTATTGTAGTTTGACTACACGTATACATGGTCTCTAGTCATATGGGTCCTTGTAGTGTAGATTGGCTGCAGTAAGTTCACTGTAGGAGTAGGGTATGCACTTACATGGAATCTATCGACCTTGATAGAAGAGGAGTGATCCTATGTGATTTGTTAGACTGAGTTCTAAGACCTTGGCCAGGGCAGTAATATAAAGTGGAGAAAGAGTTTTCCACTATCGAACTCGAGTCGAATAAATCTTGACATATGACAGACGAAGGGGTTTGACGAGTTATCCATGACCTCCGTCCTGTAGGGATCCACGATAGTAGGACTGTATCACATGATAACTGCACCTAGAGGTTCATCATTCTATTCTACTGGGTAGCCACTACATGCTGCTAGATGTCACTGGTGGATGGTGGGACTCACAGGGATTATCTCGATGATCGATAAATCCTAATGAGTAGAGTTGGAATCGTTCCAATCCATTGAAAGGAGTTTTCAATGATATTGTGATAGAGATCATAATATATCTCACTACCAGTCAGAGTAGAACCTATGGGGTCACACACACTAGAAGTAATGACCGATCCGATGGTTGAATCGTGATTAGGAATCACAAGTAATCAATTTGATTGATAATAAGTTGAAGAAGGAACAAAGGGAATTGATTAATTGGACTTAAAACAAGAGTCCTACTTAGAGTAGGATTCATAGAGTCCTAATTGGATTAGGACTAGAAATCCTACTTGGACTGGGATTCCTACTTGGACTGAAAATCCTATTTGGAGTAGGACTAGGAGTCCTACTTGGAGTAGGATTCATAGAGTCCTAATTGGATTAGGACAGGAATCCTACTTGGACTGGGATTCCTACTTGGACTGGGAATCCTATTAGGAGTAGGACTAGGATTCCTACTTGGAGTAGGATTCCTATAATCTTAATTAGATTAGGAGTTTTGAATTAAATTTAGATTCCTACTTGGAGTAGGATTCCTAGAGTCCTAATCGGATTAGGACTTCGAATTCAAATTAGAGTCCTAATTGGATTAGGACTAGAATTAAACAAGTCCTAATTGGATTAGAATTTCTTAAGTCCCAATTAATTATTAATCCAATGAATCAAGATGGCTCCTAATTAGATTAGGATTGAAGAGTTCAACTGAGTCATGGTTCATTCAAGTTCTAATTGGATTAGGACTAGCATAGATTGAACCCAATTGATTCATGATTTGGACTAAACCAAATAGGAGCCCTAGATGCTATTTAAGAGGAGGCTTGGGGGCTGACCTAATGAATATGAGAAGCTCTCCCCTTGTGGCCGTACGCCCCCTTTCTCCTCTCCTCTTGGATCAGCCGCAAGCAAGAAGGAAAAAGATCCATGGTGGTCTCCTTCTTCCTCCTCCGTTTGGGATTCAACGCAAGGGAAGGAAAGGCTGCATCTAGCTTTTTGGATCTTCTTCCTTGATCCTTTCATCTTCTTCCTCCTCCCTCTAGCATTCAAGGGTTGATTGAAAGGGAGGTGATCAGCCATCAAAGTAATCTCTGCAAGGGAGCTAGCACCCCGGGGAGATTGGAGCACTTGGATTGGTCCTCTGCTTCGTGTGGATACCCGTAGAGGCCGGGCACTTGAACGGCTTCAAGCAAACCCTCATCCAAAACCACGATCATCAGTTTGTGGTGATCATCTACCCGCACAAGGTGAAGATCTGATCTTCTAATGTTTTTAAAAGTTTTTAATCCTTATCTATCTACGAACGGTTTTTGAACAACGTTCATGCGATGAACGGTTGATCCCGCGCATGCCTCTTCCGCTGCATCTGAATTTTTTAAAATTTCAGCGGCATGATCGGGGTTTTCTAACAGTGGTATCAGAGCCTAGGCTTCGTAGATTAAGGTAAGAATTAATTATTAGTAGGCTTATTAGATCTGAAAATTGAAAGATTATGCATGCTGGAAATTTTCTGCATGCAGATTTTTTCTAGGGTGCTGATTTTTGCATGCTGATTTTTATATGATAAGATAATGATTCTAATTGCATTGTTAATGAGATTACAAAGTTTAGAATCATGATTAGTATGATCAGCAACCTATGTCATGAGATAATCAGTTAGTTTTCATATCTGAAAATTATAATTGCTGCATGTGGTGATGATCATAGGATTCAAACCCTTTTGGTATTAAATGTAAAGACCTGTGATGTGATCTGCAATGTCATGTAATTTTTCAGATGCTTGCATGCATCTTATTTGATGTTTTGAGAGGCCTACGTGCCTCCTAAAAGAAGATGTAATTTATTATTATTTTTATTTTACATCTGGTTGTATTTCTGTGATGTGATGTACGTCAACGATCAAGTTGAAGACAAGGCATGAGATGAACAGGGGTCTAAGCGGTTGATGGCGATTGGATCAAGAGTTGGTCAAGGATCGAATCAAGAAGGCTTGGAACCAATTCAAGAGTTGAAGACCAATTGATCGATTGAGGTGCATGTGCTTGTAATACGACCTAATTAGAATCCATGATCATCACCTATTTAAAGTTTAGCTTTATTTTGATGCTGCGATTATAACTGCCTGTGATGTGCCGTTTGCATGTGATGTGAATGAAAGCCGGGTAGATAGGTTTATATGTTATGTAACAAACCCAATTGAGACCTAAATTAAAACCTCCTCAATCAAGTCGAGAGTAAACCAACATGAGCAAGTCATATTAGACTAATTGATCTAATTGGTGTCTAGGAAAGCATGAAAGGTGGTTACTTAATTAGGACCTTACTCTCTGAGTAAGGGGAGCCTCCCACCTGCTTACCTGGCCAATTGTTCGATTACCTCTTATGAAGAGCTCAAGTTGCAAACACTAAGACCTGATTAACCAATATTAAGTCAATATGTCTTCCACTGTAGTAGAGCTGCTAAGGCCTTTCTGATGTTGATTTGTCTCGGCTGGATACAGTGGTCAAGTTGCATCGGGGGGCTGGACCTCTCTATGAACATGAGATGTTGTAGGATAAAGGTGGGGTTGGGCACCAATAACTGTTAGGTGAGGACCCAATGATGACTTTATTTCTACGGTTATACGGTGGGTATGACTTAACTAAGAAATGGGACCAATAACTGTTAGGTGAGGTCTTCATGGCTTAGAGACCAAGTAGCACTGCAACATGCTTGAGAAGCATTGTACAAGAGTTGTACATTCATCAATTTATGTGTCACCAATAACTGTTAGGTGAGGTGGCATGTAAATCGGTGGGACCGCAGTACCCAGTAGAAACTCTAGTCGTGTGGGATTTCCGTTTTCCTACCAGGAGAGTGTGAGGAATTCGAAAAAATAGTGGGAGTTACATTTGTTCTAAAAGACCTCAGAACAGATTGGAATCAAGTACAAAAGTCTAACTAGAATCTTTACTCTCTAAGGATTATAAAGTCAGCTTCTAGACTCTTAACTCATATCCCATAGAACAACCGTTTGACCAAATCCAATTATAAAGATTGGCTCAGCAAATTTCAAAAATAGTTTTGAATTGTGAGAAATTCGGGTATATGCTAGACCATGGAATCCCCATGTTACCAATCCGTCCGATCACTGATCAGCGTAAGACGCTTGTTAAGTGGACGAACAATGACAATAAAGTTAGGTGCTGCACAATGGCATCCATGTCCAATGCATTACAATGCCAGCATGAGAACATGAAGACTGCCAGGGACATATTAAATCACTTGCAAGAGTTGTATGGTGATCATAGTTGCGCAGCATGTTTTGAAGTATCCAAGAGGCTTTTTAAGACAAAGATGCGTGAGGGGCAGTCTGTCCACGATCATGGTTTGACCATGATAAAGGACTTGAAGAAGCTTGAGAAGCTCGGCATGACCATGCACAAGAAATTGCAAACAGATTTGATCCCACAATCCCTTCTAGCTTCATATGAACAGTTTATAGTAAATTACCATATGAACAAGATTGTATGCACCAAAATAGAATTGTTAAATAAATTGGTAACTAACTTAGGAACCTTGAAGAAATTCAAGGGGCATCGTTTTCGCTGTCAAGTTGGTTTCTACTTTCAAGAGAGAGTCTATTTGGAAGAAGAAGAAGCCTGCGAAGAAACAGAAGACTAAGAAAACACCAAGTAAGGAAGTTCCAAGAAAAAGGCCAATTGCAAGGAAAAGTGTTTCCATTGCATCATGGACGGCCATTGGAAGAGGAACTGTCCTACATACATGGGAAGCATAAAGAACATGAAGGGTGACAGACCTTCAGAAGGTATGTCAGATATGCTCAGGATACTTAGGGACTATTACCTATTGCTAGCAGAAATTTGATTTCTGTATTTTATTTAGCATAGAAAGATTTTTATTTAAAAAAATAAATTGATTCAACATGGTTTTATAATTGACAGTCTCTATCACATACATATGGATGTATCTGTGAATATATCTGAGCAAACAGTGAATACCATAGGATCTAATAGATCCAAAAATGAGATAAATCTAAAGTATTTGTGGCACCTCAGGCTTGGCCATATAGGAGAAGACAGAATAAACAAATTGGAGAAACATGAGCTTTTGGGCTCATTGACTTCCGAGTCATATTTGATTTGTGAATTCTGCCTTCAAGGAAAGATGGCCAAATTATTCTTTGTAGGACACAGGGAGGTCCACTGAAATACTTACCTTAGTACACACTGATGTGTGTGGCCCATTCGATGTGCAGGCTAGGGGTTGTAATTTTTACTTCATTTTACCGATGATTACTCACGGTATGGATATGTGTATGAGACACAAATATGAAACTTTTGAAAGGTTCAAAAAGCTTAGATATGAAGTAGAAAAATAAGCACAAAAACTCATTAAGGTTCTTCGATCAGATCGAGGAAGTGAATACCTTAATAGAGAGTTCCTTGATTATCTCAAGGAGAATGGTATAGTTTCATAATGGACTCCTCCTGGTACACCTCAGCTCAATGGAGTGTCGAGAGGAGGAATCGGACTCTATTGATATGGTCCAGTCCATGATGAGCTTCACTGATTTACCCTTGTTTCTTTAGATAGATGCCCTATTTTCAGCTATTTACTTGTTGAATAGAGTTCCCTCTAAATCCGTTCCTACCACACCGTATGAGATATAGCATGGTAAGAAACCAAGTCTTGGTCATCTCAAGATTTGGGGATGTCCGGCCCACGTCAAGAGAATACAGGCAGACAAGTTAGAGGCTAGGACCATAAGTGCTCGTTTTATAGGATATCCTAAAGAGTCATTAGGATACAATTTTTACGTCTCAGAGGATCACAATGTGTTTGTGAGCCGTCACACCATCTTCTTGGAAAAACCAGTTTATCCTTGATAGAGGCAGTGGGAGGAAAATTGAGCTTGAAGAGAAAGTCTCTGAAAAGCAACGAGTCATGGATCCTATCGAACTCATTCATACAGAGCCAGTACACGATGTCCCTCGACCACCTCGTAGATCTAGTAGGGTCTCCCATCCTCCCGATAGATACTTAGGTTTACTAGAAGAGGATACCGAGAAAATGTTCCTAGTGGGAGATAGGGATCATACACAAGATCCCAAAACCTACGACGAGGCGATATCTGATATCGATTCTGAGAAATGGCTGGAAGCCATGAAGTCAGAGTTAGACTCCATGCATTCCAACCAAGTCTGGACCTTAGTAGACCGACCAGAAGGTATTGTACCTATTGGATGCAAATGGATCTACAAAAGAAAAATAGGTTCGGATGGAGAGGTAGAGACCTATAAGGCAAGGCTTGTGGCGAAAGGGTATAGTCAGCGCGAAGGCATTGACTATCAGGAGACCTTTTCACCTGTAGCCATGCTAAAATCCATCCGAACATTGCTTGCCATTGCAGCATTTTATGATTATAAAATCTGGCAGATGAATGTGAAAACTGCTTTCCTAAATGGATATCTTGATGAAGATATCTATATGAAACAGCCTTTGGGTTTCACTTCCAGTGATGGAGATCACAAGGTCTGCAAGCTGCAAAGGTCTATCTATGGACTAAAGCAAGCATCTCGGAGTTGGAACACTCGTTTCGATGACGCAATCAAAACGTTTGATTTCATCAAAAACGAAGAGGAACCGTGTGTTTATAAAAAGGTTAGTGGGAGTGCTGTCGTATTTCTCGTACTGTATGTGGACGACATCCTCCTAATAGGGAATGATATTTCCATGCTAACCTCGGTCAAGGTCTGGTTGTCAAAAAGGTTCTCCATGAAAGACCTTGGGGAAGCATCCTATATTTTGGGAATAAAGGTCTATAGAGATAGATCTAAAAGGATGCTTGGCCTATCACAGAAGATGTACATAGAGAAAGTGCTGAAAAGGTTCAGCATGAAAAACTCTAAAAGGGGTCTCTTACCCCTAAGGCATGGAATTAATCTCTCCAAGAAGATGTGCCCCAACACATCTGAAGAGATTCAACGCATGAGCAAGATCCCCTATGCATCAGCAATAGGGAGCCTCATGTATGCCATGCTATACTTGATATAGTACATACTATGAATGTCACGAGCATATGTCAATCAGATCCAGGCAAAAGCACTAGATAGCTGTGAAGAACAGTCTTAAGTACTTGAGAAGAACTAAGGACATGTTCTTGGTCTTTGGGAGAAGATCAGAGTTGAAGGTAGAAGGATGCACACATATTGATGATAGAAAGTCTACATCAGAATATGTGCAATGATGGTTCAGTAAATTGGAAGAGTTCCAAACAAACCGATCATTATAGATTCTACCTTAGAAGCTGAATGTTAAGCCATATCTAAGGGTGCAGTGGAAACCTTCTGGTTAAAAGTTCATTGCAGAGTTAGGTGTAATGTCATTAGATGCCATAACACTTTACTGCGATAACATTGGCACCATAGTACTAGCTATGGAGCCAAGGTCTCATCAGAAGTTCAAGCACATAGAGCGGCGCTTCCACCTCATACGCGACTATGTTGAGAAGAAATATGTAGAAGTGCAGAGAGTAGACTCCACGGATAACGTGGCAGACCCGTTCACTAAGCAGTTGAGTCAGCAGAAGACTGAAGCCCACCTTCAGAAGATGGGCCTAAGATATATGACCAATTGGCTTTAGTGCAAGTGGGAGATTGTTAGATGTATGCCCTAGAAGCCAATCTGGCTGACACATTATTAATTCTAGGGACATAATTTTGTACTTGACTATTTATTATTGAATAAATAAAAGGCATCTTTTCATTCATATTATTTATGTGTCTATGAATCGTCCAAGAAATTAATAAGATGATGATGCATATTCTCAAGAGTTGAGAATTTGAGCCATGTATCATTGGTGATTAATTTCTAAATGCTCCTGATCAATGGATCATCACGAGGACGGTGATCGATCCGATCAGTGCACAGATCACTTTCCTTCTGGATGGACGAGACTTGAGTCCACAGTGTAGGAACACTGAAGTGATAGTGCAGGTGCTTGTTAGAGAACAAGGGTACTGAGCGTGACCAAGACAAGAAGTCACTTGGATGTCTATCCACTCGTCAGTGACTTGCTTGATGTTGCAGTAGTATGACTGGTCCTTTGACCTACGGTGCTTCAGCTACTCACAGTGAGGTTATTGTAGTTTGACTACACGTATACATGGTCTCTAGTCATATCGGTCCTTGTAGTGTAGATTGGCTGCAGTAAGTTCACTGTAGGAGTAGGGTATGTACTTACATGGATCTATCGACCTTGATAGAAGAGGAGTGATCCTATGTGATTTATTAGACTGAGTTCTAAGACCTTGGCCAGGGCAGTAATATAAAGTGGAGAAAGAGTTTTCCACTATCGAACTCGAGTCGAATAAATCTTGACATATGACAGACGAAGGGGTTCGACGAGTTATCCATGACCTCCGTCCTGTAGGGATCCACGATAGTAGGACTGTATCACATGATAACACCTAGAGGTTCATCATTCTATTCTACTGGGTAGCCACTACATGCTGCTAAGTGTCATTGGTGGATGGTGGGACTCACAGGGATTATCTCGATGATCGATAAATCCTAATGAGTAGAGTTGGAATCGTTCCAATCCATTGAAAGGAGTTTTCAATGATATTGTGATAGAGATCATAATATATCTCACTACCAGTCAGAGTAGAACCTATGGGGTCACACACACTAGAAGTAATGACCGATCCGATGGTTGAATCGTGATTAGGAATCACAAGTAATCAATTTGATTGATAATAAGTTGAAGAAGGAACAAAGGGAATTGATTAATTGGACTTAAAACAAGAGTCCTACTTGGAGTAGGATTCATAGAGTCCTAATTGGATTAGGACTAGAAATCCTACTTGGACTGGGATTTCTACTTGGACTGGGAATCCTATTTGGAGTAGGACTAGGAGTCCTACTTGGAGTAGAATTCATAGAGTCCTAATTGGATTAGGACAGGAATCCTACTTGGACTGGGATTCCTACTTGGACTGGAAATCCTATTAGGAGTAGGACTAGGATTCCTACTTGGAGTAGGATTCCTATAATCTTAATTAGATTAGGAGTTTTGAATTAAATTTGGATTCCTACTTGGAGTAGGATTCCTAGAGTCCTAATCGGATTAGGACTTCGAATTCAAATTAGAGTCCTAATTGGATTAGGACTAGAATTAAACAAGTCCTAATTGGATTAGGATTTTTTAAGTCCCAATTAATTATTAATCCAATGAATCAAGATGGCTCCTAATTAGATTAGGATTGAAGAGTTCAACTGAGTCATGGTTCATTCAAGTTCTAATTGGATTAGGACAAGCATAGATTGAACCCAATTGATTCATGATTTGGACTAAACCAAATAGGAGCCCTAGATGCTATTTAAGAGGAGGCTTGGGGGCTGACCTAATGAATATGAGAAGCTCTCCCCTTGTGGCCGTACGCCCCCTTTCTCCTCTCCTCTTGGATCAGCCGCAAGCAAGAAGGAAAAAGATCCATGGTGGTCTCCTTCTTCCTCCTCCGTTTGGGATTCAACGCAAGGGAAGGAAAGGCTGCATCTAGCTTTTTGGATCTTCTTCCTTGATCCTTTCATCTTCTTCCTCCTCCCTCTAGCATTCAAGGGTTGATTGAAAGGGAGGTGATCAGCCATCAAAGTAATCTCTGCAAGGGAGCTAGCACCCCGGGGAGATTGGAGCACTTGGATTGGTCCTCTGCTTCGTGTGGATACCCGTAGAGGCCGGGCACTTGAACGGCTTCAAGCGAACCCTCATCCAAAACCACGATCATCAGTTTGCGGTGATCATCTACCCACACAAGGTGAAGATCTGATCTTCTAATATTTTTAAAAGTTTTTAATCCTTATCTATCTACGAACGGTTTTTGAACAACGTTCATGCGATGAACGGTTGATCCCGCGCATGCCTCTTCCGCTGCATCTGAATTTTTTAAAATTTCAGCGGCATGATCGGGGTTTTCTAACAGTACAGCCGCAGTGGTATCAAGTAGTCGAATACAAGATGGAGAGGTATAAATGGAAGCAGTAAAGTACTCCTTTAACAGCTTGGGTTGTTCTTCAGCCATCTCGATAGGTGGAGCAGATCCTATGGTTCTATAGGTGCGGATTTTGGCTCGAAGGGCCCTAATAGAACGCTCTATTTCAGAATCAAAAGGTACTAATTCAGGAGATCTGGAATGACACCCTAGCATACACTAAAACTCTTCTGATCAATCAAGTGCAGTCAAGCATTTATTAAAAGAAAAAATACATCACATCCTTGTGTTTGCCCTAAAATCACTAGACAGCTCCTAACTGGTTTGAAGAGGGTACCTAAGCTTCCAATCCAGTCTAATGAACTGAGTTGACCAGGTAAGCTCCCAGATAAGTGGGAGGGTCACGATGCGTTCGCAAAGGTCCCACTTAAAAACCACTTGCCTCGAATAGATGAACTGTCTCCCTTATAGGGACAAAGCTTGCCTAGACATCAACTGAGTCACAGAGCGAAATTGGTGCAACTTTCGGTGATCTTCGTCCTATTGAGCTCGAATGTTCCTAGGGGCCAACGTCTAATTAATTTTAATTAAGGTGATAGCTATGTGAGAATTGATTCACCTAATTTGGGCAAGAATCTGGTGATGAAATCCAGTTCTTATCTTGTTGGGGTGATTGCCCTTACTATGTGCGGATTAATTGGTGTATGTGTATCAAGCATGCATTCACACTTTTGAAAGTTTTTTTTTTGAAAAAAAAACAACTATGCTAGCAATCCCCGGCAACGGTGCCAAAAATTGATAGTCAATTTTAAAGACCACGCAATAGCATGTATCTAGTAGGATAGTGATTACGGGTATCGATCCATGGAGATTGGGGTACAGTTGTTTTCTTAAAAATATTTGAAAAAAAAGAAATTTGTGAAGACTATTAAACTAAGCAATTTAATAAGAAATGCAATCAAAATGATATCAGTTTAAAAGAACCTAGGGCAAGAAATTCACCACTAACAAAGCAACAAGGGTTAATTGTATTTTAATTTATTCTTGGATTAACATGCAAATTGGCTACAAGCCTAATAAGCATTCAAAGAAAATCTCACAAAAGTAATTTTAGAAAAATCCATCTTCAGTAGGCATGAAATGTCTATCCTTAAATAAGGTGGCAGGACACTGCATCTTCCTTAAGCATGGATTATCTTTATCTCACTCAGTGATCATGAAAAATAGTTGTACGAACATCATATTTAAAGTCACAGAGATTAAATATGAGATGAAAGAAAAATATTTATTTAAGAGTAAGAGGATTCATACAACTCCAAGAATATAAAATCAAATACATAAAATCCGTGTTCCTTTGTTAGGGCTGCATCCAGCCCTAGTGAAGAGCCTAGGCTTCCATGCAGTGGTGGACGGCAATAGCAGCACAGTAGCGGGCTCCCATTTGTATCACGATCGGCTTCCTCTCTTCCTCCCTCCTTCCTTCTTCCTCTCTCAGCACTTCATTCTTATTTTTTTATATGTGGGAAGTTATTCCCAAAATACCCAAATGTTTTCTCTTCCTTTCCTCTTCTTCCCATGGGAACTTGGCCTGTGAGAGCTTCATGGGATCAACCCCGGTGGGGAAGAGAAGGAATGCCTTTCCAAGGAGAACTCTCCTCCTTTTATAGGCTCGGCATCCTCTTTCTCTCTTCCTCTCTGGCTATTCCGAATGGAAGGATAAGGATGTGGAGGTTCGAGTTGATCCAGACGTCGGAAAGCCGATGAGCTGGGAGCTGATCATGTTTGGCTTGATCCTTGGAAGCTTATCCACAGATGCTGAGATCTGTTTGTGAATGGAATCCGGAGGAAGTTGGCTCGATTCAGCTGGAAAGGAAAGCTTTGGACGCGGAAGAGAGCTTGGATGAAGGTTTTCACGGTTGAGAAGAGATAGGAGTGTTGGAAATCTCATGCGGTTGCTGGATAAGGATGGATCATGTAACCAAATTGAACTCTGTTCGGTAACAAGGGAATCCGAAAGAAGATTTGATGGCTGGGAGAAAATCTGTGGAGGGGAATGTAATTGCTTTGATTCGTGATGAAGAGGAGATGATTTAGGAGCAGAGGATGTGAATGAATCAGTTGTTTCATTGTAAGTTGCTGGGCATCTTGTTCTTCACGGTTGAAACAGGGGATTCAGTTTGGATGAAGAAGACGGAGCCGTACGCATGGAGTGGGTAATAATCCATTAGAAAACAGATGGAGTTCGAAGTTGTTAATCCATGAAACTCGGGATGAAGCTGATGGCTTGGTTCGAAAGAGGGATGACATGCGGATGGGAGGAATCCGGAGGAGGAGGAAGTTTGTTCTGCTCTTTGGACATGGGATGAAGATGAAGTTGATCACGGAAAAGATGGATCCGGGGTCAAACGTGGACGCGGCTGAATGCTGGGATTTGAGCTTGAACGCTTATCCTGTGGGTAATGGAATTATTCCACGAATGGGATGAACGGGGAATGCGCTGGGGCTCTATTCCGAAGGAAGAGGATGCTGGGAGTTATCCGTGGAAGGCGTGATCTGTTCGTGGGATACGAGAGGTCACAAGTGGTTGCTGGATCTTATTCGGAAGGAAAGGAATACGCGGAACAGGGGAGGGAGGCTGGGACGGCTCGGATGCTTATTCGTGGGAGATGAAGATGTTGAATGCTTGTTTTGCGGAAAGGATTGAGTGATGCGGGATGAATGCGAGGGATTTAAACATAAGGATTATCAGTAAGTTATGTTGATTAACTAGCCTAATAGCAGCAGGAAATTCAGTCACATATGGGATAAGAAAACATTAACATGAGAATAGTAATTTCAGGACTAGTTACCCGCATGTACTAATTCATTTAGGACTTAGAAGAATGGACCCTTGTGGTTGAGAAACCACTTGATTAGGACACTTCCTTCAATAAATTAGACCTAGAGTTGAGGTTTACCAAACATTGAACTTCTGAAATTTTTCTGGAGGAGGATCCTTGATCTCACTCTCGAAGGTTGATGATTGGATGACCAAGCTTCATCTTCCATTGCAACAGGACCCTTTTGCTATTGGTTTGGAAGGATAATTGACCCATGACATGGAGTACTTTAAGGACCTGCAAAGAAACAGGGATTAGAAGTTTGGCGTGAGAGGGGAATGGAATTCACAAAAGAAAAGGGAGGCGAATAGAGATGGGGCTGCGGTGGATATGGAAGTGGCTTTAGAGCCTCACGCCCAACCTTCTCTCAAGGTGACAAAGCAAGATTGCTAAGAAAGAAAGAAACTCTTTTTATTCATTCATCAACTGAAATTACCAGATGTCATGAGGAGGTATTTATAGACTTTCCTCATGATTTGAAATTTAAACACATAATGAATAGCGCTCCACATTTGAAGGCTTGGTTGCTAGAGAAAAGGAAAGAAAGTTGGCCAGCTTTAAGGGGGGGATTTGAAAAGTTGTTGGCTCCCATTTGAAATTTTCTTGCATTTAAATTATGGCCGACCTCTTGGACTTTGAATTTGGGTGACGTGTCAACTTGTATGAGGTGGCATGGTGATTGGTTCTTTTGATTTTGACTCTTCCATTTGGCATTATCCTCTTGGTTGAGATGATTGCTGATGTGGTGTTGAGGTGGCATCTGGTTGAGATGATTGCTGATGTGGTGTTGAGGTGGCGTCCCAATAGGTGTCACATAGCATGTTGCATAGTGATTGGTTCTTCTGATGAGGTGGCATGACGTTGCATTGGTTCCTTTGATGAGATGATGTGGTCGGCTCCTTATGCTTGACTTCATCCTGGTTAGCGTGCTTCCATTGGTTGGAGTGGTGGTGAGGTGGCCAGCTGATGTTGATGTGGATGCCGAGGTGGTGTTCCAAGGGTGCGCAAAGGTGGTGGTAGAAACATGCTAGGTGGTAGTAGAAACATGCAACCTGTCCTGACTTGGCTTGCTTTCTGACTTATTGAGGCTTGCTTTCTGACTTATTGATTTTATTTACAGGACTCGATCAAAGCCACAGTGACCTTGAGTTAATTGATTAGAGTCTTTTCTGGATTCTGGTGCCCGCACCAATTCTCCCGAGGTGGGAAGAATTCGACTCTGTCGAACAGGGGTTGGTTTGGCTGTGGTACTTTTCTAGGAGATCAGGGTTGAGTCTCTGTAGGTCCTCTCGAGTAATCCATGAATCATCAGATTTTGGTCGACCCTCCCAGTGAACCAAATAGCGTTGGTACCCTTTGTTCCGGATGGTGATAGCTTGATCATCCAAAACATGTTCAACCCTATCTCTTGATTCTGAAAATGTGGCTGGAGGGCACTTAGGTGTGGGTTCACTCTCAATGGGAGCATGATCAAAAGGCTCGCTAGGTGTCAATGTTGGTCCCTTATACTCTATAAGGTCTGAGATGTTGAAAGTTGAGCTAATACCAAAATCAAGGGGTACATAAGCGTTAGGTTCGATTTTCTTTAATATCCTAAATGGACCAGCACTGCGGGCATGCAATTTTTTCATAGTTCCCGGGGGAAACCTTTCAAGTTTTAGTCTAATCATTACATAGTCTCTTTCAATGAATTCCTTAGCTCGTTTGTGACGATTAGCTGCTTGCGCATAAGCTTTGTTACTCATGTCAATTTTCTTACTGATTTTCTTATGTAAATCCCTGACATATTGTGCATATGATTCTGCTGTCTCTGAGACTCGTGCATGTGGTGGTAATGGAATAAGATCTACAGGTTTCTTAGGTTTATATCCATGGACAATCTCAAAAGGACTCTTTCCTGTGGATCTATTGACTGAGCTGTTATAAGCGAATTCAGCGTGTGATAAAAGGAGATCCTAGTTTCCTAGGTTGTCACCGACAAGGCATCTCAATAAGTTCCCTAGACTCCGATTAACGACTTCGATTTGACCATCAGTTTGAGGGTGGTAGGCAGTGGAGAATTTGAGTTTGGTTCCTAGCATATGCCAAAGGGTCTTCCAGAAATAGCTAGTGAACTTAACGTCTCTATCTGATACGATGGTCTTGGGTAAACCATATAGCCTAACCACTTCTTGAGGGTGTGCTACTGGGATTTGGTACTGGGTCTCCTTAACAGTCAACATCCAAATGGGTGAACCTTTATTGATCTCTTGCTCTAATTCCTTAGCATTGATTAGGTTCAATCCAGGTTTCTTTTTCTTCAGACTACTACTAGCTCCCCTCTTAACGTTGTCCTTAGGTGGGATAGGGTGAACTACAATTTTCTTTCCATTATGATTGAAGGAACACGAATTTGATCGTCCAAATAGGGTAGCATCATGATCGTATAGCCATGGTCTGCCTAGGATAATGCTACTTACTCCCATAGGAAGGACATCACACCATACCTGATAAGTGCTAAATAATGTATAAATTTATCTACTTTACATGGCACTTATTATTATTGTTATGCATATATTTTAAATTTAAACATAAGACAATGTGTTTCCCCTCTTCATTGCATTATTAGAGGTAATCCAAGTTGGTTTAATTTTCTATATTAGTTTAGTCTAATATGTGTGCAGGTCGAGTCAACCCATTTCACAAACTAGTCCCAATCTGTTCCATGTGTGGACTACTTTCTCCCACATGTGCATGAAGCTATCTATTTCTTTGTCCACGTCATATTTCTCCGTGTGCACCAAGCTTCCCAACCTAGCAAAACAGAGGCCTCTCCCATTTTCTCCATGTATCCAAACTTTCTCTATTTTAGATTCAGGACCAAGCCCTTCCAACCTACCCGAGTGGACCCCAACCACATTTCAAAATAAATAAAAAAATAAAAAAAATAAAAAATAAAAATAATATAAATATATATAATAACTCTCACGTATTCATCTCCCACTCTCTTCCCCTCCCTGTTTTGGAAGATCCCGCGTGATCCCCACCTCATTCCTTCCCTGCGCGATCAAAGGATTTCCTCCGCCCCAGCATCGTCGTCTTCTCCTAATTCTCCTAATCACTCCCTTCCGTTTACAGCTGCAGCATCCCAGACCGGCCGCTCGTCCCAGCCCGTTCACTGTTCATCTTCTTCCTCCCGCAGTGGATCACGGCCGAGAATCGAGTCGCCACCCGTCGATTCTCCCATTCCAGCTCCTCCGCCATCAACCGCGTGCGGCATCTCCTCTTCCGGATTTCCAGCTCCACACCGTGACAGCTCCTCCAAAGCATCGCGCCCCAGCTGCTCGTGAAATCAGCAAACCTTCCGCATCAGCCCTCTTCCTTTTCTCCCGCAATGCAATTCTTCCAGCATCCACGGATCTCGCCCAGCATTCAACCACGTTCGTGATCAGTATTCCAGGATTTCTTCCCAACTCCTCCAATCCGGTGGCAGCTAGCTGCAATAATCCGGCCATTCAACTCCTTCAATCCCAGCCAAGATCCTCTCAGATTTCACCGAGCCTCATTCGTTCCAAGAAAAAATCCTCTCTTTCTTTCCTTCCCAGCAACCAGACCCTCTTAGCATCCCGTACAGCATCCTCTTCCTCCGGATTGACCTCAGCCAGCTCCATGAGATCCTCCTTGTCCAACGAACAGACCACCCAATCCCAGCCACATCATCCTCTTCCGCGTGCGACCCGGACGATCGCCTCCTCCCAGCAATCCCGCAGCGACTTCCATTCTGGATCAACTCCTCTCAGCGCCTCAGCCTCCTCTAGCCATCCGCGATCCCGGCCGCTCGTGATTCTCCCCCAGACTTCAGCATCCCGTGACTATAAGAAGGGAGAGGGGAGCTCGGTTCAAAGGAGAAGACGTTTTGGAAGAATAGAGGAGGAGCCTCTGTTCGGGAGAAAAAGAAACAAAAAAAGAGAGAGAAGGGGGGAAAGAGAATATTTTGTGATATTTTGGAAATAATGGGAGGTGAAGGCTTTCATTTGAAGATGGGAGGTCGTCCGGAAGCCATGCTCGGCTAAACGTCTAGTCTAGAGCTGGATGAAGCCCTAGCAATGTATCAGGGCATTGTAGTTCTTATTTTTTTTATTATTTTGGAGCTTGTTTAAATTCTCATTTTTAATGAAATATTTCTTTATGATATTTAAACTTTGAGCATGCTAGTTACTAATCATGTTTGCTAAAGTAGTCTAAGATGATCCATGCCTAGGAAGATGAAGTGTGCTGCATCCTAGATTAATTTTTTAGGCAAACCTCTACAGCATTCAAAAATTGATCGGTTCTTTCAATTTAAAAATAAACCACGCAATAGCACGTATCCTGTAGGATAGTGATTACGGGTGTCGGTCCACAGAAATTGAAGAATAAGTTATTTTTCTCTTACGTATCCTGTAAGTTATTTTTTAGCCCTGATACATTGCTAGGGCTTCATCCAGCCCTAGACTAGACGTTTAGCCGAGCATGGCTTCCGGACGACCTCCCATCTTCAAACCTCTACTTTGATAAATTTCAATTCGTACTCACAGATAAATTCAGTATAATTAAGTTAGCAAATTCTTCTTCTTGATTTATTTTTAAGAGAAAAATAACTTATTCTTCAATCTCTATGGACCGACACCCGTAATCACTATCCTACAGGATACGTGCTATTGCATGGTTTATTTTCAAAATTGAAAGAACCGATCAATTTTTGGCGCCGTTGCCGGAGATTGCTAGTATAGTTATTTTTCTTTTCATTTAAAAAAACTTTCAATATATATATATCTAAAATAAATAAAAAAATATTTTCTATTGTTGTTACTTTTCTTATCTCTTTTCTTTCTCTCTTACTAATTTTTAATTTTTCTTTTGATATTATTTGATTAGGAATCGAAGAAAAAAAAATCTGGGACGATCAAAAAGAGAATTGCTGGAAAAGGAATGCTGTAGAGGTTTGCCTAAAAAATTTTTAAATTGCTGGGAAAATTCTCTTTGGTAATCTCTAAACTTTCCTTATTTAAATCGATTCCCAATTAGCTTGAAATTATTGTGGTGATTGTGTGATTTTAATTTTAGCAAAAGTGTGAATGCATGCCTGATACACATACACCAATTAATCCGCACTTAGTAAGGGCAATCACCCCAACAAGATAAGAGCCGGATTTCATCACCGGACTCTTGCCCAACTTAGGTGAACTCAATCTCACATAGTGTCAGCTTAATTAAAATCAATTAGACGTTGGCTCCTAGGAACATTCGAGCTCAATAGGACGAAGATCACCGAAAGTTGCACCAATTTTGCTCTGTGGCTTAGTTGATGTCTAGGCAAGCTTTGTCCCTATAAGAAAGACAGTTCATCTGTTCGAGGCAAGTAGTTTTTAAGTGGGACCTTTGCGAACGCATCGTGACCCCTCCACTTACCTAGGAGCTTACCTGGTCAACTCGATTCATTAGACCGGATTGGAGGCTTAGGTGCCCTCTTCAAACCAGTTAGGAGCTGTCTAGTGATTTTAGGACAAATACAAGGATTGATGTGTTTATCTTTTATTGCATGCTTGATTGATCAAGTACTAGTGTATGCAAGGGAGTCGTTCTAGAGTACGTGACCTATTACCTTTTGACCCTGAAATAGAACGGACCCTTAGAAATATTCGAGCTGAGATCAGAACAATAGAATCATCCCCACCTCTTGATATGGCTGAAGAACAACCCAAACTCCTGAGGGAGTACTTTACTTCCACCATATACACTTCCCCATCTTGCATTCGATTACCTGAAGTAGCAGCTGTACAATATGAAATAAAGTCTAGTGTGATCCAAATGCTCCCATCTTTTTATGGGCTCACCAACGAAGACCCATATAAACACTTAGATGAATTTCTTGAAATTTGCACCACTGTCAAGATTCAGAACTTCACTGATGATATTCTAAAACTTAGATTATTCCCCTTCTCCCTTAAAGATAGAGCCAAACAATGGCTGAATTCTTTAGAAGCCAATTCGATTCATTCCTGGGATCAAATGCAACAAGAATTCCTTAAAAAATACTTTTCCATAGGAAAAACGAACCAGTTTAGACGTGCCATCACGAGCTTCTCCCAAACTGAGGGAGAAGAATTTCATGAAATTTGGAAAAAATTTCGGGACCTAATCCGTAAATGCCCACATCATCAAATACCTAAATGGCAGCTAGTGCAATGTTTCTATGACGGATTGACTGAACGAAACCGTCAGATGATTGATGCCGCATGCGGGGAGACATTCATGCTTCAAAATGAGCATGAAGCATGGCAATTATTTGAAAATCTAAATGAAAACTCCCTCCACCATGCTTCCTGCTCTCGTCAAACACCCCCAAGTTCCCAAAGAAAGGGACCATTTATGAAATAAGTCATCCTATGGACCTGTCTAGCAAGATAGATGCATTGTCCCATAAGATTGATCAACTGATGATAGGAGGACATTTCATTAACTCTTCCCAAGCACAAGTGTGTACTATCTGTTCTAGCCCATCCCACCCTATTCATGAGTGCCCCTCAGTGCCCTAATTCTTCAAACTCGTGCAAGAACACATCAATGCAGCTCAAACACAGCCCAGACCGGGCAATGACCCATTTTCCAATACATATAACCCGGGATGGCGGAATCATCCAAACTTTTCTTGGAAGCAGCAAGCTTCGAATACTGCCCAACTCTACTTCCAAAATGTTCAAAACCCTCAAAATTTTCAAACCCCACAAAATATTCATCCCTACCGTCTCTTAACTCAATTTCAACACACTCCTCCTCTACCCCAAAGAAACACAGCCTTTGAGGAGAAAGTGTTGAACGTCCTTCAACGTTTGGAAACCATTACACAATTGGTGCACTCTCACACGCAATCCATCGCCAAGCTAGAATCCCAAATGGGACAACTAGCTAATGCACTGAACAAGCGAGAGGAAGAAAAGCTTCCAAGCCAACCACTAAGTAATCCTAGGGGACAATACATGGCTCAAGAAAATCAATTAAATGCAATTTATCATGAACAAGCCAATGCTTTGACTACCCTAAGGAGTGGACGTGTAGTAGACAATAAGATTGGGAAGGACAACAATAAGGAAGGTGAAGAAGAGGATAGAAATGTGTCAAATGAAAATCTAAAACCTTCTTCTTCTTCTTCAGCTAGTCCACCTTCTGCCAAAACTCACATCCCAAAGGCCCCATTTCCTAAAGCTCTTAATTCACCCTCTCCCTTTGGCAAAAAGAAAACTTCACTAGAAGAAATAATGGAGGTTTTCAAACAAGTGAAAATCAACCTTCCGCTTCTTGATGCTATTAGACAAGTTCCCTCCTATGCCAAATTTCTCAAAGACCTTTGTACACAAAAGCGAAAATCTAGGACACATGTGCCTAAAAAGGTCTTCCTAACTGAGCAAGTGAGTTCTATTCTCCAACACAACACCCTTCCGAAATTCAAAGATCCTGGTGCTTCCACCATCTCCTGTATCTTAGGAAATAATTTCATTGATCGAGCACTCTTAGATCTAGGGGCAAGTGTCAACCTTTTACCTTATTCAGTTTATGAGAAACTTGGGTTAGGTGAGTTAAAACCAACCTCGGTATCCCTTCAATTAGCTGATCGATCTATAAAAATATCACGTGGGATAATTGAAGATGTTCTTGTCAAGGTAGACAAATTCTATTTTCCAGTAGATTTCATTGTCCTTGATATGGAACATGAGCCTAATCCTAAGAAACAAATCCCCGTGATCCTTGGGTGGCCCTTTTTAGCAACAGCCAATGCATGCATCAATTGTAGAACAGGGGTAATGAACATATCATTTGGAAACATGAAGGTAAAATTAAATGTGTTCAATGCGGACGATCAACCCGCGAGAAAAGTTGAGTGTTTTATGATAGACAAAATAGATGAACTCATAGAAGGAGATGCAAAAACTACCCCACTGTGTCTGGCTGAAGATAATAAACTTAGCGCTTGTTAAGAGGCAACCCAATTCTTTTAGTTTTCTTTAACATTGAGGACAATGTTAGGTTTAGGTTTGGGGATATTTTTAAGTATTTTTAATCATTTTTTGTTTTATTTGCATCTCTTGCATTCGTTTTCACTTCATAATGTCAGGTTTATCAAAAGAAATAAAAAATAAAAATATAAAAATATCTTTTAAAAAAATTGTGTTCATTTTTATAATTTCAAAAAAAATTAAAAAAATAATATATATATATATATACCTAATTTCTATACATTAATGCGAGAATGATAAACACATAGGGTATATAAAATCTAAAAAACCCAATGACTAGTCGGAAGTAACACAAATTTAAGTTCTTTTTATTAAGTCTCTCTTAGGGAGTTGTAAGCTAATTAGTACTTTGAAATTTCACTACACACTGGCCGACCCTTCTAAGGTCTAGCCTCGACATTATGTTGATAGTATAGTAGCAACCTTGGATCCTGATGAATCATACTTTTCAAAAAATAAAAGAAATAAAAAAAAAGAAACATAAATAATAAGAAAATTCACATATCCTCCCTCATTTCCATATTCACCTTCCATATTATTATTTTTTTTTTCCCCTATTTTGGAACAAGCCGCATGATCCTCCGCATCCTCCCCCGCTTCCGCGTTCAAAGAATTCCTCCCAGCACCGATTCTGAATCTCAACATCTTCATCTCCTTCCACGAATAAATCCCAGCTCACAACTTACAAATCACATGTTTTCCCCTGCTCCAAGACAGAGCACATCTCCCAGCTCAGCCGTATCCATCCCTTCCGCGCCCAAAGGATTCCTCCCGTTCGCATCCATTCGCATCCGAGCCTTCTTCGCGTCCCTCCCGCGATGCATGTTAGATGTATGCCCTAGAAGCCAATCTGGCTGACACATTGTTAATTCTAGGGACATAATTTTGTACTTGACTATTTATTATTGAATAAATAAAAGGCATCTTTTCATTCATATTAATTATGTGTCTATGAATCGTCCAAGAAATTAATAAGATGATGATGCATATTCTCAAGAGTTGAGAATTTGAGCCATGTATCATTGGTGATTAATTTCTAAATGCTCCTGATCAATGGATCATCACGAGGACGGTGATCGATCCGATCAGTGCACAGATCACTTTTCTTCTGGATGGACGAGACTTGAGTCCACAGTGTAGGGACACTGAAGTGATAGTGCAGGTGCTTGTTAGAGAACAAGGGTACTGAGCGTGACCAAGACAAGAAGTTACTTGGACGTCTATCGACTCGTCAGTGACTTGCTTGATGTTGCAGTAGTATGACTGGTCCTTTGACCTGCGGTGCTTCGGCTACTTACAGTGAGGTTATTGTGTTTGACTATATGTATACATGGTCTCTAGTCATATGGGTCCTTGTAGTGTAGATTGGCTGCAGTAAGTTCACTGTAGGAGTAGGGTATGCACTTACATGGAATCTATCGACCTTGATAGAAGAGGAGTGATCCTATGTGATTTGTTAGACTGAGTTCTAAGACCTTGGCCAGGGTAGTAATATAAAGTGGAGAAAGAGTTTTTCACTATCGAACTCGAGTCAAATAAATCTTGACATATGACAGACGAAGGGGTTTGACGAGTTATCCATGACCTCCGTCCTGTAGGGATCCACAATAGAAGGACTGTATCACATGATAACTGCACCTAGAGGTTCATTATTCTATTCTGCTGGGTAGCCACTACATGCTGCTAGGTGTCACTGGTGGATGGTGGGACTCATAGGGATTATCTCGATGATCGATAAGCCCTAAAGAGTAGAGTTGGAATCGTTCCGACCCCATTGAAAGGAGTTTTCAATGATATTGTGATAGAGATCACAATATATCTCACTACCAGTCAGAGTAGAACCTATGGGGTCACACACACTAGAGGCATTAACCGATCCGATGGTTGAATCGTGATTAGGAATCACAAGTAATCAATTCGATTGATAATAAGCTGAAGAAGGAACAAAGAAAATTAATTAATTGGACTTAAGATAAGAGTCCTACTTGGAGTAGGATTCCTAGAGTCCTAATTGGATTAGGACTAGAAATCCTACTTGGACTGAGATTCCTACTTGGACTGGGATTCCTACTTGGACTGGAAATCCTATTTGGAGTAGGACTGGGATTCCTACTTGGAGTAGGATTCCTACAATCCTAATTAGATTAGGAGTTTTTGAATTAAATTTGGATTCCTACTTGGAGTAGGATTCCTAGAGTCCTAATCGGATTAGGACTTTGAATTCAAATTAGAGTCCTAATTGGATTAGGACTAGAATTAAACAAGTCCTAATTGGATTAGGATTTCTTAAGTCCTAATTAATTATTAATCTAATGAATCAACATGACTCCTAATTGGATTAGGATTGAAGAGTTCAATTGAGTCATGGTTCATTCAAGTTCTAATTGGATTAGGACTAGCATAGATTGAACCTAATTGATTCATGATTTGGACTAAACCAAATAGGAGCCCTAGATGCCTTTATAAGGCTTTGAAAGGAGGTGCCCTAATGATAAGTGAAGCCCTCCTCCTCTCCATCACGTGGCCACTGTTAGAAAACCCCGATCATGCCGCTGAAATTTTAAAAAAATTCAGATGCAGCGGAAGAGGCATGCGCGGGATCAACCGTTCATCGCATGAACGTTGTTTAAAACCGTTCGTAGATAGATAAGGATTAAAAACTTTTTAAAACATTAGAAGATCAGATCTTCACCTTGTGCGGGTAGATGATCACCGCAAACTGGAGTTCGTGGTTTTAGGATGAACGTTCGCTTGAAGCCGTTCAAGTGCCCGGCCTCTACGGGTATCCACACAAAGCAGAGGACCAATCCAAACGCTCCAATCTCCCCGGGGTGCTAGCTCCCTTGCAGAGATATGTTTTGATGGATAAAATTCTTTCTCCTTGCAGCAAACAACACCTTGATTGCTCTCTCTAGAGGAAGAAGAATAGGGGAAAGAAGGATCAAAAGAAGCACACTTGCTGCCTCCCTTTTCTTTGGTGGAAGAAGGATGATTGAAAGAAGCCAACACCACTCCTTTATTTTATTTTCCCTTGCGGCTGAAAAAAACAAGGAGGGAGAGAGGTTCTTTGCGGCTGAGAAACAAGGAGGGAGTTAATGCTCCTTTACGGCTAGGAGAGGAGGATTAATGCACTTAGGGCGTACCCTCTTTCCCTCCTTTTAAAATGCCGTGTGATGCTCTTGTTTGGAAAGGGGTGGGGCCCTCTTTTCTCACGCCAAGAATCAAGGGAGGGGCGTACGCCCCTCCCTCTTTTTCCCTCTTTTCTCATGCCCCCACTTAATCATATTAAGTGGGCGGATGTAGCCACATGGATGGGAACCTACTTCCTTTCCAAAAAGGATTAGGTGAACCCAATCTATCTTTTATTCAAAATCCCAATCTAATTAGGATTTTAAGTGAACCATAACTCAATTGAACTCTTCAATCCTAATCCAATTAGGAGTCATGTTAATTAGCTTAAAATTAATTAGGACTTAAAAAATCTTAATCTAATTAGGATTTATTTAATTTTAGTTCTAATCCAATTAGGACTCTAATTTGAATCCGAAGTCCTAATCCGATTAGGACTCTAGGAATCCTACTCCAAATAGGAATCCAATTTTAATTCAAAACTCCTAATCTAATTAGGATTGTAGGAATCCTACTCCAAGTAGAAATTCCAGTCCTACTTCAATTAGGATTTCCAATCCTAATCCAATTAGGACTCTAGAAATCCTACTCGAAGTAGGATTTGTGTTTGAGTCCAATTAATTAATTCCATTGTTCCTTCTTCAACTGAATATCAATCGAATTGATTACTTGTGATTCCTAATCACAATTCAACCATCGGATCGGTCAATACTTCTAGTGTGTGTGACCCCATAGGTTCTATTCTGACTGGTAGTGAGATATATTATGATCTCTATCATAATATCATTCAAAACTCCTTTCAATGGATTGGAACGATTCCAACTCTACTCATTAGGGTTTATCGATCATCGAGATAATCCCTGTGAGTCCCACCATCCACCAGTGACACCTAGCAGCATGTAGTGGCTACCCAGTAGAATAGAATGATGAACTTCTAGGTGCAGTTATAATATGATACAATCCTACTATCGTGGATCCCTACAGGACAGAGGTCATGGATAACTCGTCAAACCCCTTCGTCTGTCATATGTCAAGATTTATTTGACTCGAGTTCGATAGTGAAAAACTCTTTCTCCACTTTATATTACTGCCCTGGCCAAGGTCTTAGAACTCAGTCTAACAAATCACATAGGATCTCTCCTTATCTATCAAGGTCGATAGATTCCTTGTAGGTGCATACCCTACTCCTACAGTGAACCCACTGCAGCCAATCTACACTGCATGGACCCATATGGCTAGAGACCATGTATATGTGCAGTCAAACTACAATAACCTCAATGTGAGTAGCCGAAGCACCGCAGGTCAAAGGACAAGTCATACTACTGCAACATCAAGCAAGTCACTAACGAGTGGATAGACATCCAAGTGACTTATTGTCTTGGTCACGCTCAGTACCCTTGTTCTCTAACAAGCACCTGCACTATCACTTCAGTGTCCCTACACTGTGGACTCAAGTCTCGTCCATCCAGAAGAAAGTGATCTGTGCACTGATCGGATCAATCACCGTCCTCGTGATGATCCATTGATCAGGAGCATTTAGAAATTAATCACCAATGATACATGGCTCAAATTCTCAACTCTTGAGAATATGCATCATCATCTTATTAATTTCTTGGACGATTCATAGACACATAAATAATATGAATGAAAAGATGCCTTTTATTTATTCAATAATAAATAGTCAAGTACAAAATTATGTCCCTAGAATTAATAATGTGTCAGCCCAGATTGGCTTCTAGGGCATACATCTAACAATCTCCCACTTGCGCTAAAAGCAATCAGTCATATATCTAAGCCCCATCTTCTCAAGGTGGGCTTCAGACTTTTGCTGACTTAGCTGCTTAGTGAATGGGTCTGCCACGTTATCCGCGGAGTCTACTCTCTGCACCTCTACATATTTCTTCTCAACATAGTCGCATATGAGGTGGAAGCGTCGCTCTATGTGCTTGGACTTCTGATGAGACCTTGGCTCCATAACTAGTGCTATGGTGCCAATGTTATCGCAGTAAAGTGTTATGGCATCTTATGACATTACACCTAACTCTGCAATAAACTTTTAACCAGAAGGTTTCCACTGCACCCTTGGATACGGCTTAACATTCAGCTTCTAAGGTAGAATCTATAATGATCGGTTGTTTGGAACTCTTCCAATTTACTGAACCACCATTGCACATATTCTGATGTAGACTTTCTTATCATCAATATGTGTGCATCCTTCTACCTTCAACTCTGATCTTCTTCCAAAGACCAAGAACATGTCCTTAGTTCTTTTCAAGTACTTAAGACTGTTCTTCACAGCTATCCAATGCTTTTTGCCTGGATCTGATTGACATTCACAGCATGTACTATATCAAGTCATGTACATAGCATCGCATACATGAGGCTCCCTATTGCTGATGCATAGGGTATCTTGCTCATGCGTTGAATCTCTTCAGATGTGTTGGGGCACATCTTCTTGGAGAGATTAATTTCATGCCTTAGGGGTAAGAGACCCCTTTTAGAGTTTTCCATGCTGAACCTTTTCAGCACTTTCTCTATGTACATCTTCTGTGATAGGCCAAGCATCCTTTTAGATCTATATCTATAGACCTTTATTTCCAAAATATAGGATGCTTCCCCAAGGTCTTTCTTGGAGAACCCTTTTGACAACTAGACCTTGACCGAGGTTAGCATGGAATATCATTCCCTATCAGGGGGGATGTCATCCACGTACAGTACGAGAAATACGACAGCGCTCCCACTACCCTTTTTGTAAACACACGGTTCCTCTTCATTTTGATGAAATCAAACATTTGATTGCGTCATCGAAACGAGTGTTCCAACTCCGAGATGCTTGCTTTAGTCCATAGATGGACCTTTGCAGCTTGCAGACCTTGTGATCTACATCACTGGAAGTAAAACTCAAAGGCTGTTCCATATAGATATCTTCATCAAGATATCCATTCAGGAAAGCAGTTTTCACATCCATCTGCCAGATTTTATAATCATGAAATGCTGCAATGGCAAGCATTGTTCGGATGGATTTCAGCATGGCTATAGGTTGAAAAGGTTTCCTGATAGTCAATGCCCTCGCGCTGACTATACCTTTCGCCCACAAGCCTTGCGTTATAGGTCTCTACCTCTCCATCCGAACCTATCTTCTTTTGTAGATCCATTTGCATCCAATAGGTACAATACCTTCTGGTGGATCTACTAAGGTCCAGACTGGTTGGAATGCATGGAGTCTAACTCTGACTTCATAGCTTCCAACCATTTCTCGGAATCGATATCAGATATCGCCTCGTCGTAGGTTTTGGGATCCTGCGTGTGATCCCTATCTCCCACTAGGAACATTTCCTCGGTATCCTCTTCTAGTATACCTAAGTATCTATCGGGAGGATGGGAGACCCTACTATCTGCGAGGTGGTTGAGGGACATCGTGTACTGGCTCTGTATGAATGGGTTCGATAGGATCCATGACTCGTTGCTTTTCAGAGACTTTCTCTTCAAGCTCAATTTTCCTCCCACTGCCTCTATCAAGGATAAACTGGTTTTCCAAGAAGATGGCATGACGGCTCACAAACACATTGTGATCCTCTGAGACGTAAAAATTGTATCCTAATGACTCTTTAGGATATCCTATAAAACGAGCACTTATGGTCCTAGCCTCTAGTTGTCCGCCTGTAGTCTCTTGACGTGGGCCGGACATCCCCAAATCTTGAGATGACCAAGACTTGGTTTCTTACCATGTCTATCTCATACGGTGTGGTAGGAACGGATTTAGAGGGAACTCTATTCAACAAGTAAATAGCTGAAAATAGGGCATCTATCTAAAGAAACAAGGGTAAATCAGTGAAGCTCATCATGGACTGGACCATATCAATAGAGTCCGATTCCTCCTCTCTGACACTCCATTGAGCTGAGGTGTACCAGGAGGAGTCCATTATGAAACTATACCATTCTCCTTGAGATAATCACGGAACTCTCCATTAAGGTATTCACTTCCTCGATCTGATCGAAGAACCTTAATGAGTTTTTGTGCTTATTTTTCTACTTCATATCTAAGCTTTTTGAACCTTTCAAAAGTTTCATATTTGTGTCTCATACACATATCCATACCGTGAGTAATCATCGGTAAAATGAAGTAAAAAATTACAACCCCTAGCCTGCACATCGAATGGGCCACACACATCAGTGTGTACTAGGAAGTATTTCAGTGGACCTCCCTGTGTCCTACAAAGGATAATTTGGCCATCTTTCCTTGAAGGCAGAATTCACAAATCAAATATGACTCGAAAGTCAATGAGCCCAAAAGCTCATGTTTCTCCAATTTGTTTATTCTGTCTTCTCCTATATGGCCAAGCCTGAGGTGCCATAAATACTTTAGATTTATCTCATTTTTGGATCTATTAGATCCTATGGTATTCACTGTTTGCTCAGATATATTCACAGATACATCCATATGTATGTGATAGAGACTGTCAATCATAAAACCATGTTGAATCAATTTATTTTCAAAAATAAAAATCTTTCTGTGCTAAATAAAATACAGAAATCAAATTTCTGCTAGCAATAGGTAACAGTCCCTAAGTATCCTGAGCATATCTGACAACCTTCTGAAGGTCTGTCACCCTTCATGTTCTTTATGCTTCCCATGTATGTAGGACAGTTCCTCTTCCAATGGCCGTCCATGATGCAATGGAAACACTTTTCCTTGCAATTGGCCTTTTTCTTGGAACTTCCTTACTTGGTGTTTTCTTAGTCTTCTGCTTCTTCGCAGGCTTCTTCTTCTTCCAAATAGACTCTCTCTTGAAAGTAGAAACCAACTTGACAGCGAAAACGATGCCCCTTGAACTTCTTCAAGGTCCCTAAGGTAGTTACCAATTTATTTAACAATTCTATTTTAGTGCATACAACCTTGTTCATATGGTAGTTTACTATAAACTATTCATATGAAGCTGGAAGGGATTGCGGGATCAAATCCGTTTGCAATTCCTTGTGCATGGTCATGCCAAGCTTCTCAAGCTTCTCTAAGTCCTTTATCATGGTCAAACCATGATCATGGACAGACTGCCCATCGTGCATCTTGGCTTTGAAGAGCCTCTTGGACACTTCAAACCGAGCTGCGTGACTCTGATCACCATACAACTCTTGCAGGTGATTTAATATGTCCCTGGCAGTCTTCATGTTCTCATGCTGGCATTGTAATGCATTGGACATGGATGCCATTGTGCAGCACCTAACTTTATTGTCATTGTTCGTCCACTTAAGCGTCTTACGCTGATCAGTGATCGGACGGATTGGTAACATGGGGATTCCATGGTCTAGCATATACCCAATTTCTCACAATTCAAAACTATTTTTGAAATTTGCTGAGCCAATCTTTATAATTGGGTTTGGTCAAACGGTTGTTCTATAGGATATGAGTTAAGAGTCTAGAAGCTGACTTTATAATCCTCAGAGAGTAAAGATTCTAGTTAGACTTTTGTACTTGATCCTAATCTGTTCTAAGGTCTTTTAGAACAAATGTAACTCCCACTATTTTCTCGAATTCCTCACACTCCCCTGGTAGGAAAACGGAAATCCCACACGACTAGGGTTTCTAGTGGGTACTGCGGTCCCACCGATTTACATGCCACCTCACCTAACAGTTATTGGTGACACATAGATTGATGAATGTACAACTCTTGTACAATGCTTCTCAAGCATGTTGCAGTGTAACTTGGTCTCTAAGCCATGAAAACCTCACCTAACAGTTATTGGTCCCATTTCTTAGTTAAGTCAGACCCACCGTATAACCGTAGGAATAAAGTCGTCATTGGGTCCTCACCTAACAGTTATTGGTGCCCAACCCCACCTTTACCCTACAACATCTCATGTCTATAGAGAGGTCCAGCCCCCCGATGCAACTTGACCACTGTATCCAGCCGAGACAAATCAACATCAGAAAGGCCTTAGCAGCTCTACTACAGTGGAAGACCTATTGACTTAATATTGGTTAATCAGGTCTTAGTGTTTGCAACTTGAGCTCTTCATAAGAGGTAATCGAACAATTGGCCAGGTAAGCAGGTGGGAGGCTCCCCTTACTCAGAGAGTAAGGTCCTAATTAAGTAACCACCTTTCATGCTTTCCTAGACACCAATTAGATCAATTAATCTAATATGACTTGCTCATGTTGGTTCACTCTCGACTTGATTGAGGAGGTTTTAATTTAGGTCTCAATTGGGTTTGCTACATCACATGTAAACCTATCTACCCTCTCATTCACATCACATGCAAACGGCACATCACAGGCAGTTATAATCGCAGCATCAAATAAAGCTAAACTTTAAATAGGTGATGATCATGGATTCTAATTAGGTCGTATTACAAGCACATGCACGTCAATCGATCAACTGGTCTTCAACTCTTGAATTGGTTCCAAGCCTCCTTGATTCGATCCTTGATCAACTCTTGATCCAATCGCCATCAACCGCTTAGATCACCTGTTCATCTCATGCCTTGTCTTCAACTTGATCGTTGACGTACATCACATCACAGAAATACAACCAGATATAAAATAAAAATAATAATAAATTACATCTCCTTTTAGGAGGCACGCAGGCCTCTCAAAACATCAAATAAGATGCATGCAAGCATCTGAAAAATTACATGACATCACAGATCACATCGCAGGTCATTACATTTGATACCAAAAGGGTTTGAATCCTATGATCATCACCACATGCAGCAATTATAATTTTCAGATCTGAAAACTAACTGATTATCTCATGACATAGGTTGCTGATCATGCTAATCATGATTCTAAACTTTGTAATCTCATTAACAATGCAATTAGAATCATCATCTTATCACATAAAAATCAGCATGCAAAAATCAGCACCCTAGAAAAAATCTGCATGCAGAAAATTTTCAGCATGCATAATCTTTCAATTTTCAGATCTAATAAGCCTATAATAATTAATCCTTACCTTAATCTACGAAGCCTAGGCTCTGATACCACTGTTAGAAACCCGATCATGCCGCTGAAATTTAAAAAATTCAGATGCAGCGGAAGAGGCATGCGCGGGATCAACCGTTCATCGCATGAACGTTGTTTCAAACCGTTCGTAGATAGATAAGGATTAAAAACTTTTTAAAATATTAGAAGATCAGATCTTCACCTTGTGCGGGTAGATGATCACCGCAAACTGAAGTTCGTGGTTTAGGATGAAGGTTCGCTTGAAGCCGTTCAAGTGCCCGGCCTCTACGGGTATCCACACGAAGCAGAGGACCAATCCAAACGCTCCAATCTCCCCGGGGTGCTAGCTCCCTTGCAGAGATATGTTTTGATGGATAAAATTCTTTCTCCTTGCAGCAAACAACACCTTGATTGCTCTCTCTAGAGGAAGAAGAATAGGAGAAAGAAGGATCAAAAGAAGCACACTTGCTGCCTCCCTTTTCTTTGGTGGAAGAAGGATGATTGAAAGAAGCCAACACCACTCCTTTATTTTATTTTCCCTTGCGGCTGAAAAAAACAAGGAGGGAGAGAGGTTCTTTGCGGCTGAGAAACAAGGAGGGAGTTAATGCTCCTTTACGGCTAGGAGAGGAGGATTAATGCACTTAGGGCATACCCTCTTTCCCTCCTTTTAAAATGCCGTGTGATGCTCTTGTTTGGAAAGGGGTGGGGCCCTCTTTTTCTCACGCCAAGAATCAAGGGAGGGGCGTACGCCCTCCCTCTTTTTCCCTCTTTTCTCATGCCCCCACTTAATCATATTAAGTGGGCGGATGTAGCCACATGGATGGGAACTTACTTCCTTTCCAAAAAGGATTAGGTGAACCCAATCTATCTTTTATTCAAAATCCCAATCTAATTAGGATTTTAAGTGAACCATAACTCAATTGAACTCTTCAATCCTAATCCAATTAGGAGTCATGTTAATTAGCTTAAAATTAATTAGGACTTAAAAAATCTTAATCTAATTAGGATTTATTTAATTTTAGTTCTAATCCAATTAGGACTCTAATTTGAATCCGAAGTCCTAATCCGATTAGGACTCTAGGAATCCTACTCCAAATAGGAATCCAATTTTAATTCAAAACTCCTAATCTAATTAGGATTGTAGGAATCCTACTCCAAGTAGAAATTCCAGTCCTACTCCAATTAGGATTCCCAATCCTAATCCAATTAGGACTCTAGAAATCCTACTCGAAGTAGGATTTGTGTTTGAGTCCAATTAATTAATTCCATTGTTCCTTCTTCAACTGAATATCAATCGAATTGATTACTTGTGATTCCTAATCACGATTCAACCATCGGATCGGTCAATACTTCTAGTGTGTGTGACCCCATAGGTTCTATTCTGATTGGTAGTGAGATATATTATGATCTCTATCATAATATCATTGAAAACTCCTTTCAATGGATTAGAACGATTTCAACTCTACTCATTAGGGTTTATCGATCATCGAGATAATCCCTGTGAGTCCCACCATCCACCAGTGACACCTAGCAGCATGTAGTGGCTACCCAGTAGAATAGAATGATGAACCTCTAGGTGCAGTTATCATATGATACAGTCCTACTATCGTGGATCCCTACAGGACGGAGGTCATGGATAACTCGTCAAACCCCTTCGTCTGTCATATGTCAAGATTTATTTGACTCGAGTTCGATAGTGAAAACTCTTTCTCCACTTTATATTACTGCCCTGGCCAAGGTCTTAGAACTCAGTCTAACAAATCACATAGGATCTCTCCTTATCTATCAAGGTCGATAGATTCCTTGTAGGTGCATACCCTACTCCTACAGTGAACCTACTGCAGCCAATCTACACTGCATGGACCCATATGGCTAGAGACCATGTATGTGTGCAGTCAAACTACAATAACCTCACTGTGAGTAGCCGAAGCACCGCAGGTCAAAGGACCAGTCATACTACTGCAACATCAAGCAAGTCACTAACGAGTGGATAGACATCCAAGTGACTTCTTGTCTTGGTCACTCAGTACCCTTGTTCTCTAACAAGCACCTGCACTATCACTTCAGTGTCCCTACACTGTGGACTCAAGTCTCGTCCATCCAGAAGGAAAGTGATCTGTGCACTGATCGGATCAATCACCGTCCTCGTGATAATCCATTGATCAGGAGCATTTAGAAATTAATCACCAATGATACATGGCTCAAATTCTCAACTCTTGAGAATATGCATCATCATCTTATTAATTTCTTGGACGATTCATAGACACATAAATAATATGAATGAAAAGATGCCTTTTATTTATTCAATAATAAATAGTCAAGTACAAAATTATGTCCCTAGAATTAACAATGTGTCAGCCAGATTGGCTTCTAGGGCATACATCTAACAGCCACCCTCCTCTCCTCTCTTTTCAGCCACCAACAACAAAGGGAAAAAAAGGATCTTGGTGGCCTCCTTCTTCCACCACCGTTTGGTTCCAACGCAAGGAAGAAAAAGAAGGCTGCAGGGCTTCGTTCTCTTTTTCTTTTCATCCTTCTTCTTCCTCCTCCAAGCACAATCATGGATTGATTGAAAGGGAGGATATCAGCCATCAAAGTTATCTCTGCAAGGGAGCTAGCACCCCAGGGAGATAGAAAGCTTGGATCGGTTTTCTGCTTCGTGTGGATACCCGTAGAGGCCGGGTACTTGAACGGCTTCAAGCGAACCTTCATCCTAAACCACGAACTTCAGTTTGCGGTGATCATCTACCCGCACAAGGGTGAAGATCTGATCTCCTAAAGGTTTTAAATGTTTTAATCCTTACCCATCTACGAACGGTTCATGAAACAACGTTCATGAGATGAACGTCGATCCCGCTTATGTCGATTCCGCTGCCATCTGAATTTTTTTCAAATTTTCTGCGGCATAGGCGGGTTTCCAATAGTGGTATCAGAGCCTAGGCTTCGTAGATTAAGGTAAGAATTAATTATAATAGGCTTATTAGATCTGAAAATTGAAAGATTATGCATGCTGAAAATTTTCTGCATGCAGATTTTTCTAGGGTGCTGATTTTTGCATGCTGATTTTTATGTGATAAGATGATGATTCTAATTGTATTGTTAATTAGATTACAATGTTTGGGATCATGATTAGCATGATCAGCAACCTATGTCATGAGATAATCAGTTAGTTTTCAGATCTGAAAATTATAATTGCTGCATGTAGTGATGATCATAGGATTCAAACCCTTTTGGTATTAAATGTAAAGACCTGCGATGTGATCTGCAATGTCATGTAATTTTTTTCAGATGCTTGCATGCATCTTATTTGATGTTTTGAGAGGCCTGCGTGCCTCCTAAAAGAAGATGTAATTTATTATTATTTTTATTTTACATCTGGTTGTATTTCTGTGATGTGATGTACGTCAACGATCAAGTTGAAGACAAGGCATGAGATGAACAGGGGTCTAAGCGGCTGATGGCGATTGGATCAAGAGTTGATCAAGGATCGAATCAAGGAGGCTTGGAACCAATTCAAGAGTTGAAGACCAGTTGATCGATTGACGTGCATGTGCTTGTAATACGACCTAACTAAAATCCATGATCATCACCTATTTAAAGTTTAGCTTTAATTATTGCTGCGATTATAACTGCCTGCAATATGCCGTTTGCATGTGATGTGAATGAGAGTCGGGCAGATAGGTTTACATGTGATGTAGCAAACCCAATTGAGACCTAAATTAAAACCTCCTCAATCAAGTCGAGAGTGAACCAACATGAGCAAGTCATATTAGATTAATTGATCTAATTGGTGTCTAGGAAAGTATGAAAGGTGGTTACTTAATTAGGACCTTACTCTCTGAGTAAGGGGAGCCTCCCACCTGCTTATCTGGCCGATTGTTCGGTTACCTCTTATGAAAAACTCAAGGTTGCAAACACTAAGACCTGATTAACCAATATTAAGTCAATAGGTCTTCCACTGTAGTAGAGCTGCTAAAGCCTTTCTGATGTTGATTTGTCTCGGCTGGACACAGTGGGCAAGTTGCATCGGGGGGCTGGACCTCTCTATAGACATGAGATGTTGTAGGGTAAAGGTGGGGTTGGGCACCAATAACTGTTAGGTGAGGACCCAATGACGACTTTATTCCTACGGTTATATGGTGGGTCTGACTTAACTAAGAAATGGGACCAATAACTGTTAGGTGAGGTTTTCATGGCTTAGAGACCAAGTTACACTGCAACATACTTGAGAAGCATTGTACAAGAGTTGTACATTCATCAATCTATGTGTCCCAATAACTGTTAGGTGAGGTGGCATGTAAATCGATGGGACCGCAGTACCCACTAGAGATCCTAGTCATGTGGGATTTCCATTTTCCTACCAGGGGAGTGTGAGGAATTCGAGAAAATAGTGGGAGTTATATTTGTTCTAAAAGACCTTAGAACAGATTAGGATCAAGTACAAAAGTCTAACTAGAATCTTTACTCTCTGAGGATTATAAAGTCAGCTTCTAAACTCTTAACTCATATCCTATAGAACAACCGTTTGACCAAACTCAATTATAAAGATTGGCTCAGCAAATTTCAAAAATAGTTTTGAATTGTGAGAAATTCGGGTATATGCTAGACCATGGAATC
>NW_024069097.1:0-69406 GCF_009389715.1 Phoenix dactylifera
CCTAAGAAATCAGCCACTCATTTTACACACTAGTCCCCCTTCCATTTTTTTATTTTCTTTGGCCCGAAACAGAGTATCCCTTCTCTGTTTTTTTTTTTCTATTCTAATGGCTGATACTCTGTTTCTTCCGAATGAGGGATGATAGCTCCGAACCCCCTCCAGCCGAGAGATCCCTTCATATAGATCCCCAAAGCTCCTCAACCAGCCATGGATTTCCTCATGGCACGTGGAGAGGACGGACGGATGGGATGAATCCTCCGAGAAGAGGATGGATGCGGACGTGGCATGCTGGGACGCTCGGGAGAGTTGAAATCGCTGGGAAATCCAACAGATGGATCGGAAGGGAGGAGCGTGGACGCTGGGATGAAGTTGGGACTTGCTGGAAAATCACTGGGAAGCGAGTTGCTCGGGAGATTGTGATCTGGGACTCGTGGAAGAAGCTGGATGCGGGGTGAATCGTGATCACGGAAGCTGGGATTTTGGGATAGCTGGTGGCAGAGCCTTTGCTGGGAGTCGGATGGACGCGGATCGAAGGATGAGGCGCGGATGATGCCTCGCAAGATGCTGGAAAAGGCTGGATTTGTGCTGTGGATGCGGGATCTTCGCGGATTGCACGCGGACGCTGGGATGCGCTGTGAACTGGGACTCGGATGCAGGATATGGGAGATGAACCGTGGACGGCTGGGAGTTGATCACACGCGCTGGGAGAAAATGGGAGACGCATGATGCTGGATGCTTCGTGGATGCACGGGAGAAAGTCTTGATCGCGGTGTGATTCGATCACGGATCCTGAGACGCAGACGGATCTTGAGAGGGCTGATGTGGTTCACGGACGCGGCAAGGATGCTGAGGTGCTTGCGAACGGCTGAATCTGGGCTCTGTTCTGCAGCTGGAAAGAGATGACTTTATATAATGATAAAAATTATAATAAGTGCTAAGGATAAAATATTTAATCATGTAAATGTTAACACTTATTATTTATCATTATTTTGCTAGCATTAGGCTAAGTTAATTGGTACTTAGATCGCACTTTTGTGCTCTCATCACGCTCAGTACCCTTGTTCTCTAACAAGCACTTGCACAATTGCTCCAGTGTCCCTACACTGTGGACTCAAGACTCGTCCATCAAAGAAAGCAATATGTGCACTAATCTCAGCGGATCAATCACCGTCCTCGTGATGATCCATCGATCAGGAGCAATTCAGGAATTAATCACCAATGACACATGCCTCAAATTCTCAACTCTGAGAATATGCGTCATCTTATTAATTTCTTGGACGATTCATGGACACATAAGAACATGAATGAAATGAATGCCCAACTTAATTAGGTCAAGTACAAATATATATTCCAGAATAAAATAATGCGTCAGCCAAATTGGCTTCTGGGGCATACTTCTAATAATCTCCCACTTGCACTAAAGCCAATCAGCCATAAACCTAAGCCCCATCTTCTCAAGATGCGTTTCAGTTTTCTGCTGACTTATCTGCTTAGTGAATGGGTCCACCACATTTTTTGTGGAGTCTACTCTTTGATCCTCTACTTATTTCTTTTCGAGGTAGTCACTTATTAGGTTAAACCACCGCTCTATGTGCTTCAATTTCTGGTGAGACCTTTGGCTCCTTAGCTAGTGCTATGGTGCCTTTGTTATTGCAGAAGAGTGTTATGGCATCTGATGACATTACACCTAATTCTGCAATAAACTTTTAAACCAAAAGGTTTCCAGTGCACCCTTAGAGACGGCTTAACATTCACCTTCTAAGGTAGAATCTACAATGATCGGTTGTTTGGAACTCTTCCAATTTACTGAACCACCATTGCACATATTCCGATGTAGACTTTCTATCATCAATATGTGTGCATCCTTCTACCTTCATGATGACCCAAAGATTGATTTAAAGATTGATTTTGATGATCACAAAACCTTGAAGTATAAATACTAATATTTGTGTTGCAAGAAGAAAGACAATTTGTTTTGCAAGGAACATAGCAAGTTGGAAAAATACAAGAAGGCCTCAAAAGCTCTCAAGAAAAGTTAGAAGAAAGCTACAATTTATTGGCCCAAGTTTCAAGTTCAAAGGATTTAAGTTGGAGGAGCAAATTCAAAGAAAGATTCAAAAGAATAGTCCTCGAGTCGACTCCTGGAAGTTCAGAGTCGACTCTGGCACTCTGGAGTTTCAAGGAACAGTGCTCGAGTCGACTCCAGAACTTTACGAGTCGACTCCGACTGAAAACAGACAAAAAATAGAGAGTTAATTTTCAGTGCTACAATGCTCGAGTCGACTCCCAGGTCGACTCCCAGGTCGACTCCTGCTCGAGTCGACTCCCAGGTCAGCTCCCAGGTCAGCTCCAGGACTGCAAACAGACAAAACAGAAAGCTGATTTTCAGCAGAGTCGACTCCTACTTCAGCCGAGTCGACTCCAGCACGCTGGGAGGCGTAACGGCTAGTTTTTTCTTGATTCCAACGGCTCTATTTTTGTCTCTAACGGCTAGATTTTTATTTGCACTCCCTCTAAAGCTATAAAATCAAGAGGAGAGCTAGGAAAGAGGGCATGGAAGTGGGAGAAAATATTTAGGGAAGAGATTTGAAAGAGATTACAAGAAAAATCTTCCATAAGCACAAAAGGGCCATTCAAAGTAAAATAGAGAGAAGAAGAGCATCCAAGTGAATCCCAAAGCTTCCTCTCCATCCGTGTGCTGCCTCGGGGATCCTCTACTTCGTGCAAAATCAGAAGAGGGGCAAGTGAAGAAGAAGCCGAGTTCCTCCATCTACAAATTAGTTTGAGGGCTTCTTCTCTTTTCTTTACTTATTTACATTTGCTATATTTGCTTATTTGAGAAGCTTGTATTTGATTTAAACTCTTGTTCTAATATCTTGTAACTTGATTCAATCAAGGGATTGAATCAAGGGGTTAAGGTTTGTTGGTGAGCCAAGGGGAAAAACCAACGTTGTAAGGTTGTGGTTGGTGAGCCTTTGGGAAAAATCAACCGGGTTGATTGTGAACCCGGAAAACAATCATTGTAAGGTTGTGGTTGGTGAGCCTTTGGAAAAACCAACTGGGTTGGATTGTGAGCCCGTGAAAACAATCGATAGGTTCTAGTCGGTGAGCCTGTGAAAACCGACCGAGTTCGTTGTGATCTCGCAAAACAACAAGTTGGGTTGTGAGCTTGTAAAACAACCGACTGTAATCTAAGGGATTATAGTAAAATTCCCAAGAGGTCTTGGAGAGTGGATGTAGGTGCTGGGGTGCACCGAACCACTATACATCTTTGTGTTTGTGATGCCTTATCTCTTGTATTTCATGCCTTCCATTCATGCTTGATTGTGTAATATCTCTAGCTTTGTTTTCTATAGAGTTATAAGTGATTTGCTTAGCTTCCACTCCATTCTTACCATACACATAGATTAAAATTGATCATACAACTATAAGTTGTTTTTAGATCAATTGCACCCTAAAGCCATAGTATAATTGCTCTAGCTTAATCTTCCACTGCTTTACTTGTAATTGCCTAGAGCTTAAGTAAATAACATCTTATTATTCCGCTGCATTCTATTCAAAGTAAAAATTAGGGAACATAATTTTTAGAAAACCCAATTCACCCCCCCTCTTGGGTTGTCACCTTGGGCAACAAGTGGTATCAGAGCAGGTGCTCTTTTATTAATTATAGTCTTAACCGACAAGAGCCAAAGATCATGACAACTCAAATAGATAGTTTTCTAGGAGAGGGACAGTTAATTGATAGGCCTCCACTGTTTAATGGCATAAACTACACATATTGAAAAGCACGCATGCGCATTTTTATTCAATCACAAAACTATTATTTATGGAAAATCATAATAAATGACCTTCACACACTCTCTCAAACTATTAATGAAAAGGACTTAGCACAATTGAATGCTAATGCTATGAACATATTATATTGTGCTATTCATGAAATGAAGTTTAATGAAATTTCTGCATGCTTATCTGCTAAGGAGATCTGGGATACTTTAGAAAATATTTATGATAAATCTCAGATTAGCTCACATGTGCTTCAATTGCGTACTAACAATGAGATTGCAGAATCCTCCACAGTAGCCGAGTCGACACCCAGTTTGTCCGAGTCGACTCCTAGAGAAGAACAGGCTGAAAGGCAGAGACACAGTCTTGAAGACCCTGTGAACGAGTCGACTCCAAGTAGTTCCGAGTCGACTCCCAAGTTAGCCGAGTCGACTCCGACAAGGCCCGAGTCGACTCCGAGGCAGAACAGTTCAAAAGACAGAGAATCATCTTTTAGGCCTCTGAGAACGAGACGTCTCCCGAAGATCTCGAGTCGACTCTCAAGTCAGTCGAGTCGACTCCAAGTAAACCCGAGTCGACTCGAGGAAGAAAGAACAACAAAAAAATTTAAAAGCTTCCTAAAGACAAAGAAGAAGAGGAAGCAAGAAGAAAGGAAGAAAGAGATAAAAAGCAAGAAAGCCTTGACTAAGGAAGAGTCAAGCAAAAAATTGAAAGCTAGAAGCAACAATGAACTACAAGAGGTAACTAACTTATGTTTTATGGCATTAGAAGATAAAGTAGAATCTGAATCTAATTTTACACCAAATGAATTTCATGAAGAATATTCTTATGATGAACTATTAAATGCTTTTCATGATTTGTATGGTGAATGTAGAAAATTAGCTATCAAAAATAAAAATCTTAAAAAGCTAAATCTCGAAATCTCAAAAGAAAGAAATTCTATTGCTAAAATATATGACAAACTAAATTCTGAAAATGAAAGCTTAAGGTTAAATTCAGAACAATTGATTCGAAAAAATCAAAATTTAATTAAAGAAAATCAAAACTTAAGTGAAGAAATTAACCAATCAAAATCTCTTATTAACAAATTCACTGTAAGTTCAGAACGATTAAAATTGATGTTTGAAAGCCAATATGTTGCTTATGATAAATCAAAACTTGGCTTGACTCCTTTACTTGACAATAAATCTCTAGAGAAAAAGGTTATCAATGCATCAAGCAAACCATTAAATAAGATAACATATTTCAAACATGAAAAGAATGGACATAACAACTTTACCTATCGTTCTAACATAATTAAATCAAGTGGTAAAGTTATTACAATTAAACAAATTTGGGTTCCAAAAGGAACCATATGTCCTAACTCTCAAGGACCCAAGCAAGCTTGGGTACCCAAAATGAAAATATGAGGATGTAGACATAGGTGTGCCAAGATACCCATGGAACAAATGGAACTTTCATACAAATGGGTGTTCAAGACACACGTCAAAAATGAAACTTAAAACATACTTATGAAAAGCAATTTTAAATAATAAAAAAAATTAATAATAATAATAATAATGAAATCAGTAAACCTTGCATTTCATCATTATTTTTGCTTTAGTATTTGATTAAAATATGAATTGCAAGTATTGACCAATTTTGTGATATAGAAAATACTTTTGGAAATATAATCAAATCACTTCATTTTATAGTATACTTTACTCACTATTGGACAAGTTGCTAAAAGATTAATCAATTTATTAAGAATAACTCTATGAATTCTCTATATGCTTGATTGAGAGTTTTTATCCATGGCATTATTGTTTATTGATCATAGATATGATAATGTGTACTTGGTGTGCTTTTGAATATATGCACTATGAATACCAAGATTAAAGAAACCATCTTTGGCATATAAAATCAACTCATGCTAGTATGTACTTAATCTCAAATGACCTTGCCATTGGCTTACTTAGATTATCTTCTGAAAGATCAAAGTTTACCATGCATGCTAACTAAGGAAACAAACAAAAATCAATTTCTAAATCTAAAGATGTTGTTTCCATCACTAAGTTTTCAAAAGCTTACATTGGATGTGTTCTTGGCAAATAAAATTGAAATATTTTCTGTATTTGCTAAATATTGTAAAAGTGTTTCAAATGATAAAGGTTTCCAAACTGTGAAGATAAAGAGTATCATGGCACAGTGTTGAAAACCAAAATCCTGATAAAGTTTATACAAAAAATAATATTAAATTCAATTATTTCAGCTCCAAGGACACCATAAGTAAAATAGGGTTAATAGAATTCTTGAAGAAATGAAAAAGACAATTGAGTATGATAGTCATCTACTTAAATGATTTTTAAAAGCTATCATCACTGCTTGTCATACATATGACTTCTATTAGATCTATTTTTGATGAAAACTCCTTTTGATCTTCTAAAAAATGGAAAATGAACCATTGCATATCTTTCATATTCTTCAGTCATACACGTTATGCTTGATATGTTCTTATGAAAATAATGCCAAATCTGATAAAGATATCTCTATCCTTGGATATCATTCATCAAGCAATGCATATAGAACATTCATAAAAAGATTCTAGTTGTAGAAGTATCAATTCATTTTATTCTTTATGAGACTAATGATTTATTATCAAGATACTAAAATCAAATTATATATGTATATGGTTAATCTATTACATATAACAATCTGAAAAAAAACTTGTTAATAATTAGAACCAAATTGGATTTTTCAGAAATGCACTTAATGAAGAAAAATTGATGAATCAAGAAAAGATGAAATAGATCTTGATAAGATTCTTGCATGATTAGAAGTAAAGATCACCATTATCATTTGCTTGCTTTATGAACTTTAATTCTGTCAAATGAATGTGTAGAATGCACTCCTATGTGGTTATTTCATTAGAAAAGATCTATGTAAAACAACCACCTTATTTAAAAACACTCATTACATATATGATAAAGTAATATGTGATTTGGAACAAGCATCAAAAGCATGATATATAAAAGCTTGAGTAACTTTTTGATAAAAAGTAATAATGATAAATCTATACATTAAAAAGATGAATCTGTGATATCTTGCTTGCTCAAAGTACACATTGATGGCATCATTTTTGGTTCTACTAATGGAGATTTATATGAAGATTTTACTAAGCTCATGCAAGGTGAGTTTGAAATATGTATGATGAATGAATTAACATTTTCTCTCGAACTCCAAATTAAGCCAAACAAGAAAGGGGATCTTCATTGACCAAAGTTAGTCCACAAGAAAACTCTTATAGAAGATTGGCATGAAGAAGGTATGTCTATAACCCCATCTTGTAGAATTTGAAAAGGATGAGCAAAGTAGATCTATTGTTTTAAAGCTGTATTGAAGCATGATAGAATAATTATTTTATCATACAGCTAGTAGACCAGATTGTATGCTCATTATGTGCCCTTGTGCAAGACTTCAATCTAACTCTAATGATTCATAATCTGAATTTTGATAGAAACAACTGTTTAAGATAAATTGATTAAAACTTAGCTAACATGTCTTATTGATAATTGTCTTAAGCAAATAGAATCTAAGCTAAATTGACTCTGAAAATAAAAAATTGATTTGACCTTGATAAATCTTTCTATTGCTTCACATGCTTGTCCTTGAACCTTCTTGGTTAATGAAACTATCTTTTAAGTTCAAGTGACATGTGTTTGCTTATATTTAGGCAATCTCTTGAGTAAAATGACTCAACATTCAATTGTTGTCATATCTTATGATTGAGTCACCCAGTTAAGAAATATGCTATATGAATGTTTTGTATCTTGAAGAAACTAATGACTTTCTTTCAAGAAAGAAAAGGAGTTTGGTAATAATGCAGGATCCTTGAGCAAGAAAATGAGAGATTTCAACTTGAAGGATATCTCCATGTAAGATACAATAAACATTCACATGCAAACAAGAGAGAGGACCTTCTTCAGCCAAAAGTTCGTACATAAGAAATCTCGTAGGTATTTGACTGAAGAATGCAGAATGAATTGGTAATTCTAAATACCTCTCTCATAAATTAATTGAGCAAAGTCAATAACTTAAATCTTATTATGGCATGATTAAGGTCTTTAATTATTAATTTTTGATATCATGTCTATATATATATTGATTGACTTATATTTTTAGAAATTGTTTCATGGTTTGCCCAAACTAAAATATATCTTTGCCTATGTCATAACCATGAAATACACAAGTTTATGCTTAAAATTTTGATTTAAAATAACTTGTGAGAAATTATGAATCCTTGAGCATAATGAAAAAGTTGTTTGCATGATACACATCTATATGATACATAAGATTATTTCTTTATTCTGCTCTTTCATGTAAATTACTTGAGAATAACAAAAAGAGAGAGAGATAAAGAAAAGAAAATGGATATTATTCAAGAGATGTAAAATCTAAGCAAAGGCAAATACTCCAATCTTAAGAAAAAGTAAAACAAGCATAATATATTCAGCACATTTGGAAGGGATAAAATCCGTAATTAATTACACTGAAATAGGGAGAGTTTGAAGTGAACTTTTTAAATTTTCTATATTGCTCATCATAGGGATGGTGCCAATGGGGAGGCTAGTGGTAGTACCCGGCACTATTTGACCCAACTATTCGGTGTAGGGTATATTAGGGACGGCACAAAAGGGAGGCTAGTGGTAGTACCTCGTGCCCCTTCCAACTCCACCGGATAGGGAGCAAATAGAGTATAGAGCATAAGAAAGTAAAAATGAAAGACAAAGTAAATGAAAATATATAAGAAGAATCAATTCAAATTTTTAGTCACATGGAAACACACCTTAAGGATGAAATCAGTGCAAGATTATAATTAAATAGGGGGAGTTTATTTGAAAAGAATTGATTTTGATCCTTGACATGCTTACTCTTAATATTCTAATGCATGACTTAACACATAATATATGTTGCATGTGACATGATGTTTTGAATTATGGGTTCTCAATATTTTGTAATGCTCCATGGTTAGATAATTTGATTGAATGTTTGAAATACTGCATAAATTTTTGGGTATTATTGAAAAGAAATTTTAGATTTGTCGTTCACAATCATCTTTAAAATCTGAAAGTTAAATAAATTTGTAAAAAGAAGAAGAGAAAGATATCTCTATTTAGGTAAAATGAATTAATCTTGATCTATCTTTCTACTTGCTTAACTTTGATACATAATATCCTAATACTTGTTAAAATATCCTCCATTTTGTATCAAAACTCAAAATTCAAATAAAGATTCTGAAAGTGCTCTAATGTTATTGAAATATGTGTTTTCAATCTTAGTAAATTAAGATGAGCTACAATGTAGAAGATACATATCTCAAATTATAATTTTGAAAGCCTTTTTGGAAATTCTTATGAAATTTCATAATCTGATTTTGTATAAAAGCTTAAACTTAACTTAAAAATGCTTATATAATTACATCTTTGTAACCTTAGTTATATGCTTCAATGATCACGTCATTCAGGAGAATAACTCAATATGATTTCTAAATGAAAATTTTAATATAAGAAAAACAAAATTAATTTTGACACCTTGGTTGATTGTCTCGATACGCATCCGAAACATATCTTTTCTTATCCTTAAAGTGTACTAATATTGGTCTAAATGATGTGTCCTTCAATGATCTTAATTGCAAACAAATATTTTTAAATATATGATTTTATTTTGATATTAAAAAGATTTATTGTACTTCATGTATACGTTGCTGAAAAACTATGATTAAGAAATTGAGTTCTATAAATATATATACTTCAATGATCATCTATATGTTTTTCTCCCCTACATTATTAAAGACCTCCATCAATATAAATATATTATTAAGAGAGTGAATGATCTTAAGTCTAGAAACATTTCAGCTCACTCAAATGATTCTTAAAAGAAAGAAAATGTAAATGCTTTTGAAAGAATTTGAGCTTCAAATGAATCATTTTTCTGATTAATATTTTAGGACAGTTTCTCAAAAATTAAGAGGAAGCATAACTTGTTCTTGAAAGATTAAAAAGAGTGATTGCTATAAATTTTGAATAATTCTAGATCACTCTACATTCTTGATATCATAGAGTTTCAGTTTTATTCACGTTTATCATTAAAATCTGAAATTCAACAAAAGAAAAGAATGATTAAAGAAGAATGCATCTTTTGAGGGGGAGCTTTAGATATTCAGTATCTTATCCTAAAGTTACTTTAATGCATACTTTGAATTTTATGGATTGATTTTGATGAACCTCCTTATATTGCAAGACTTGCTTTAATTATATAATAAGTTTATACCTTGAGATGAGTTCTATAAAGGTTGTCTTATCTCAAACCTTGAGTCTTATAAAAATAAGCTGAAATTTATAGAAAATATATTTTCGAGATTGACAATTTTATTAAATTCTAAACTCTTAAATGGAATGATCAATTGAGGGGGAGAAAGAAAATTTCAGGAGAGATCTTATGGAACTTAATTGCATAAATCCATAACTGAAGGCAAGAGAAAGAATACTAAATGAGAAGTAATTCTAATACTCTCCAATATGTATCATCTGAAATTTAAATCTGAAAATCTTTATGATACATCTTGAGGCGTGTTATTTGGTTAATATATCTTCTGCACAAATCATGAACCAAATTGCAATTCACACAGTTGATCTTAAGAGCCTCTAACTTAATGAAAAAAGGGGAAGAATAATGCGTTGAATTTTCTTGAGTTTCTCTCAGAAAATCTATTTTGGCAATTCAGTAATGAGTCCTAATTGGCTTGTTCTTTAGAACTTCAATTTTTGTGCCAATTCATTATTATATGTACCAAAATGTGCTTCTTCTTAAAGGAATAAATTCTTTAAAAGAGCTTTAAAAGAACCTTAAAAGCTTTGAATTTTATGTATATTCTAAGATATATCATAAATTGTTTGAATTCATGTTTTAGTATTTATGCCACAATATTTTTTACACCATAAAAGAACTTTGCAATCATACTTAATATATTGCTCTTATACTCTGAAAATTAGTGAAATTGCTTTCATGTTGCCAAAATACTTAATATATTGGGCAAAAGATCTTAAATGAACAAGCTTTCATACTTATTATGGAAGAGAAGTTAAATTCCCATTCGTGCTTTCCTTGAATATCATTTGTGGTACTTCTTGAATTAACCTAAGAAAGATTCCACCTACACTTGAGTTGAAAACTATCCTTAGAATCACATTCGATGTGTTCTCCTTTGAAATTATCCTAATTAGCTCTGATCTATGCTCATTAATCTTTTTTATTATTGCCTTGAGTTATATGATTCATATTCTTGCAATAATTAGACATGCAAATCAGAGTACAATAAGGAGAAGAAATACTTGAGTATTCTTATCCTTGTGCTTAACGTTTCACTATCTTTTTGATGTTGTCAAAAAGGGGGAGGAATATCTGAGTATATGCTCAGAATGCTTTATGTTTTGAATTGAATACAAATCAGCTTAAATTGAAATATGTTGATTGTGTTAAGCTGATTAAATCTGAAGCATTATCATGAAGTATGTTTTAAATATATATGTTTTCTACTTCATGCAACTTAGCTATGCATTACTTCTAGAACACAATATATTTTATATTACTTATACTCCAAGTTTTGTCATCATCAAAAAGGGGGAGACTGATGACCCAAAGATTGATTTAAAGATTGATTTTGATGATCACAAAACCTTGAAGTATAAATACCAATATTTGTGTTGCAAGAAGAAAGACAATTTGTTTTGCAAGGAACATAGCAAGTTGGAAAAATACAAGAAGGCCTCAAAAGCTCTCAAGAAAAGTTAGAAGAAAGCTACAATTTATTGGCCCAAGTTTCAAGTTCAAAGGATTTAAGTTGGAGGAGCAAATTCAAAGAAAGATTCAAAAGAATAGTCCTCGAGTCGACTCCTGGAAGTTCAGAGTCGACTCTGGCACTCTGGAGTTTCAAGGAACAGTGCTCGAGTCGACTCCAGAACTTTACGAGTCGACTCCGACTGAAAACAGACAAAAAATAGAGAGTTAATTTTCAGTGCTACAATGCTCGAGTCGACTCCCAGGTCGACTCCCAGGTCGACTCCTGCTCGAGTCGACTCCCAGGTCAGCTCCCAGGTCAGCTCCAGGACTGCAAACAGACAAAACAGAAAGCTGATTTTCAGCAGAGTCGACTCCTACTTCAGCCGAGTCGACTCCAGCACGCTGGGAGGCGTAACGGCTAGTTTTTTCTTGATTCCAACGGCTCTATTTTTGTCTCTAACGGCTAGATTTTTGTTTGCACTCCCTCTAAAGCTATAAAATCAAGAGGAGAGCTAGGAAAGAGGGCATGAAAGTGGGAGAAAACATTTAGGGAAGAGATTTGAAAGAGATTACAAGAAAAATCTCCCATAAGCACAAAAGGGCCATTCAAAGTAAAATAGAGAGAAGAAGAGCATCCAAGTGAATCCCAAAGCTTCCTCTCCATCCGTGTGCTGCCTCGGGGATCCTCTACTTCGTGCAAAATCAGAAGAGGGGCAAGTGAAGAAGAAGCCGAGTTCCTCCATCTACAAATTAGTTTGAGGGCTTCTTCTCTTTTCTTTACTTATTTACATTTGCTATATTTGCTTATTTGAGAAGCTTGTATTTGATTTAAACTCTTGTTCTAATATCTTGTAACTTGATTCAATCAAGGGATTGAATCAAGGGGTTAAGGTTTGTTGGTGAGCCAAAGAAAAAAACCAACGTTGTAAGGTTGTGGTTGGTGAGCCTTTGGGGAAAACCAACCGGGTTGATTGTGAACCCGGAAAACAATCATTGTAAGGTTGTGGTTGGTGAGCCTTTGGGAAAACCAACTGGGTTGGATTGTGAGCCCGTGAAAACAATCGGTAGGTTCTAGTCGGTGAGCCTGTGAAAACCGACCGAGTTCATTGTGATCTCGCAAAACAACAAGTTGGGTTGTGAGCTTGTAAAACAACCGACTGTAATCTAAGGGATTATAGTGAAATTTCCAAGAGGTCTTGGGGAGTGGATGTAGGTGCTGGGGTGCACCGAACCACTATACATCTTTATGTTTGTGATGCCTTATCTCTTGTATTTCATGCCTTCCATTCATGCTTGATTGTGTAATATCTCTAGCTTTGTTTTCTATAGAGTTATAAGTGATTTGTTTAGCTTCCACTCCATTCTTACCATACACATAGATTAAAATTGATCATACAACTATAAGTTGTTTTTAGATCAATTGCACCCTAAAGCCATAGTATAATTGCTCTAGCTTAATCTTCCACTGCTTTACTTGTAATTGCCTAGAGCTTAAGTAAATAACATCTTATTATTCCGCTGCATTCTATTCAAAGTAAAAATTAGGGAACATAATTTTTAGAAAACCCAATTCACCCCCCCTCTTGGGTTGTCACCTTGGGCAACACTTCAACTGTTATCTTCTCCTAAAGAACAAGAACATATTCTTAGTCTTCTCAAGTATTTAAGACTGTTCTTCATAGCTATCCAGTGTTTCTTGCCTGGATTTGACTGATATATGCTCGTGACACTCACAGCATATACTATATCATATCACGTACATAGCATGGTATACATGAGGCTCCCTATAGCCGAAGCATAAGGGATCTTGCTCATCCACTGAATCTCTTCAGATGTGTTGGGGCACATCTTCTTGGAGAGATTTATTCCATGCCTAAGGGGTGATAATCCCCTTTTAAAGGTTTCCATGCCGAACCTCTTCAGCACTCCCTCTATGTAATATTCTGTGACAGGACAAGCATCCTTTTAGATCTATTCTATAGATCTTAATTTCCAAAATATAGGATGCTTTTCCAAAGTCTTTTATGGAGAAATCCTTAGACAATCAAACCTTGACCTAAGTTAACATGGGAACACCATTTCCAATTGGAAGAATATCATCTATGTACAATACAAGGAATACAATAGCCCCCTACTAACCCTTCTGATAAATACATGGTTCCTCTCGTTCTTGATGAAATCAAACAATTTGATTATATCGTTGAAACGAGTATTCCAACTCCGAGATACTTGCTTTAGTCCATAGAAGGACCTTTGCAGTTTGCAGACCTTGTGATCACAATCACAATATCTCATAATCATATTATGCTGCAATATCAAGCAATATTCGAATGGACTTCAGCATGGCTACAGGTGAAAAAGTATCCTGATATTTAGTGCCTTCGCACTGACCATAACCTTTTGCCATTAGCCTTGCCTTATAGTGTTAGAAGTATGCCCTAGAAGCCAATTTGGCAGACGCATTATTTTATTCTAGGACATAATTTTGTACTTGACTATTTATTATTGAATAAATAAAAGGCATCTTTTTCATTCATGTTCTTATGTGTCCATGAATCGTCCAAGGAATTAATAAGATGACGCATATTCTCAAGAGTTGAGAATTTGAGGCATTTGTCATTGGTGATTAATTCCTGAATTGCTCCTGATCGATGGATCATCACGAGGACGATGATTGATCCGCTGAGATTAGTGCACATATTGCTTTCTTTGATGGACGAGTCTTGAGTCCACAGTGTAGGGACACTGGAGCAATTGTGCAAGTGCTTGTTAGAGAACAAGGGTACTGAGCGTGACCAACACAAGAAGTCACTTGGATGTCTATCCACTTGTCAGTGACTTGCTTGATGTTGCAGTAGTGTGACTGGTCCTTTGACCTGCTATGCTTCGGCTACTCACAGTGAGGTTATTGTAGTTTGACTGCACAAATACATGGTCTCTAGCCATATGGATCCATGCAGTGTAGATTGGCTGCAGTAGGTTCACTGTAGGAGTAGGGTATGCATCTACAAGGAATCTATCGACCTTGATAGATAAGGAGAGATCCTATGTGATTTATAAGACTGAGTTTGTAAGACCTCGGCCGGGGCAGATTGCACAGTGGAGAAAGAGTTCTCCGCTCTCGAACTTAAATCGAATAAATCTTGACATATGACAGACGAAGGGGTTTGACGAGTTATCCATGACCTCCGTCTTGTAGGGATCCACGATAGAAGGACTGTATCACATGATAACTGCACCTAGAGGTTCATCATTCTATTCTGCTGGGTAGCCACTACATGCTGCTAGGTGTCACTGGTGGATGGTGGGACTCATAGGGATTATCTTGATGATCGATAAACCCTAATGAGTAGAGTTGGAATCATTCCGACCCATTGAAAGGAGTTTTCAATAATATTGTGATAGAGATCACAATATATCTCACTACCAGTCAGAGTAGAACCTATGGGGTCACACACACTAGAGGCATTGACCGATCCGATGGTTGAATCGTGATTAGAAATCACAAGTAATCAATTCGATTGATAATAAGTTGAAGAAGGAACAAAGGGAATTAATTAATTGGACTTGAAACAAGAGTCCTACTTGGAGTTGGATTCTTGGAGTCCTAATTGGATTAGGACTAGAATTCCTACTTGGACTGGGATTCCTACTTGGACTGGGAATCGTATTTGGAGTAGGACTAGGATTCCTACATGGAGTAGAATTCCTATAATCCTAATGAGATTAGGAGTTTTGAATTAAATTTGGATTCCTACTTGGAGTAGGATTTCTAGAGTCCTAATCGGATTAGGACTTCGAATTCAAGTTAGAGTCCTAATTGGATTAGGACTAGAATTAAATAAATCCTAATGGGATTAGAACTTCTTAAGTCCCAATTAATTATTAATCTAATGAATCCAGATGACTCCTAATTAGATTAGGATTGAAGGGTTCAATTGAGTCATGGCTCATCAAGTTCTAATTGGATTAGGACTTACCTAGATTAAAACCCAAATTGGTTCACCCTTGGTCCAAACCTAATTAGATTAGGATCTAACCAAGAGTGACCTTCCCAATCCTCCTTAGAGGAGGATTAGGTTAACCATGAAGGAGGGGCACACGCCCCTCCTCCTTTTCCTTGCTTGGTGCGGCAAAGAAGAGGGGCCGGCGCCCCTCTTGGAATTTAATCAAGGAGCTCCGACAAAGTAGGAGCTCCACATGCTATTTAAGAGGAGGCGTAGGGCTGACCTAGGGCATTCATTGAAGCCCTCTCCCTCTCCAATTCGTGGCCCCCTCTCCTACCCTTTCCTTGGTTCAGCCGCAAGCAAAGGAAGAAAAAGAAAGGTGGCCTCTTCATCCTCCCTTCTTCCTTCCAACTCAGGGAAAAGAAAGAAGGCTGCAGGGGCTTTGATCTTCTTCCTCTCTTCATCCTTCTTCTTCCTCCTCCCAAGCACAATCAAGGGTTGATTAAAAGGGAGGACATCAGCCATCAAAGTTATCTCTGCAAGGGAGCTAGCACCCCGGGGAGATAGAAAGCTTAGATCGGTTCTTGCTTCGTGTGGATAGAGGCCGGGCACTTGAACGGCTTCAAGCGAACCTTCATCCAAAAACCACGATCATCAGTTTGCGGTGATCATCTACCCGCACAAGGTGAAGATCTGATCTTCTAATATTTTTAAAAAGTTTTTAATCCTTATCTATCTACGAACGGTTTTAAACAACGTTCATGCGATGAACGGTTGATCCCGTGCATGCCTCTTCCGCTGCATCTGAAATTTTTAAAATTTTTCTACGGCATAGGCGGGTATTCTAACAGTGGTACCAGAGCCAGGTTTCATAGATTAAGGTAAGATTAATTATTCATAGGCTTATTAGATCTGAAATTTAAATCATTATGCATGCTGAAAATTTTCTGCATGCAGATTTTTTCTAGGATGCTGATTTTTGCATGCTGATTTTTATGTGATAAAAAGATTATTCTAATTGCATTGTTAATGGGATTACAAAGTTTAGAATTATGATTAGCATGATCAGCAACCTATGTTATGAGATAATCAATTAGATTTCAGATTTGAAATTATAATTGTTGCATGTGGTGATGATCATAGGATTCAAACCCTTTTGGTATCAAATGTAATGACCTGCGATGTGATCTGTAATGTCATGTAATTTTTCAGATGCTTGCATGCATCTTATTTGATGTTTTGAGAGGCCTGCGTGCCTCCTAAAAGGGGATGTAATTTATTATTATTTTTATTTTACATCTGGTTGTATTTCTGTGATGTGATGTACGTCAACGATCAAGTTGAAGACAAGGCATGAGATGAACGGCGATCCAAGTGGTTGATGGCGATGGGATCAAGAGTTGATCAAGGATCGAGTCAAGGAGGCTTGGAACCAATTCAAGAATTGAAGATCAGTTGATCGATTGACGTGCATGTGCTTGTAATACGACCTAATTAGAATCCATGATCATCACCTATTTAAAGTTTAGCTTTATTTGATGATGCGATTATAACTGCCTGTGATGTGCCGTTTGCATGTGATGTGAATGAGAGTCGGGTAGATAGGTTTACATGTGATGTAGCAAACCCAATGAGACCTAAATTAAAACCTCCTCAATCAAGTCGAAAGTGAACCAACATGAGCGAGTCATATTAGATTAATTGATCTAATTGGTGTCTAGGAAAGCTGTGGAGTGATTGATTAAAACCCCATTTGATTTTGATGAGCTCAAAGCATTTGAGTATATCTTGTGATTACTAATGAATTCAATTGAGTGTTTCAGTGAAAATCCTGTCCAAGTGTATCTAGATTTGGTTCATAGTATTTTGGATAAGTTAAGAAGTCTGCTGAACCAAAGTCTGAGACTCGAGTCGACTCCCGAGTATCACGAGTCGACTCCAAGCATATCAAGTTCACTGGCACGAGCTCGAGTCGACTCCAGATCAGTACGAGTCGACTCCGACTGAGAACAAACAGAAGGACAGAAAGCTTCATCTCAGAACCTGTCAACGAGTCGACTCCCGAAGTGCGCGAGTCGATTCCAATGTTCAACGAGTCGACTCCAGGGTAGTAAGAGTCGACTCCAAGAGAAACACAAAGAAAAGTCAGAGAGCAGTTTTCGGGTCTGAGATTCGAGTCGACTCCAGTGGAACGCGAGTCGACTCCGATGGTTGGCAGGTCGACTCCAAAGAAGGTAAGAGTCGACTCTCAGAGGAACACAAGGAAAAATTCAGAGAACGATTTTCGGACTCTGAGATTCGAGTCGACTCCCGCAATACGCGAGTCGACTCCGAGACTGAGCGACCATCGACAGACAGAAAACCATGTTACTGCCTCTGAGATTCGAGTCGACTCACAGACAGCTCGAGTCGACTCCGAGACAAGCTTCACGTCAAAAGGCAGAAGACCAACTTTCGAAAACTGAGAGCCGAGTCGACTCCAAGGAAGTTCGAGTCGACTCCAAGGAAGTTCGAGTCGACTCCAAGACTGGATGAGCCAAAAGACAGAGAAACGGGAGTTCGGGCTCTGAGATTCGAATCGACTCCCAGGACAGTCGAGTCGACTCGAGTGGACAAAATTCAAAATTGGATCCACGGACTTCAGTGGATGAGCCGACTCCAAAATTGCCAGGTCAGCTCCAGAAGTTGGCGAGTCGACTCCAGGTCAAGACGAGTCGACTCCCAGTCAAGACGGCAACTTTAATTCAAATTTGGAACAGTTGCCGAGTCGACTCCGGAAAAGCGTGAGTCGACTCCTGCTACAGCCGAGTCGACTCCTGATCGCGCGAGTCGACTCCAACCCACCAACGGTCATATTGTCAGGCTGCGCAGAGTGTGCAGAACGGCCAGAAAAAGCAGAGTAACGGCTAGTTTCCGTGGGGGTTGGCTTAAATAGCCACAGAGGACTGTAGCAAGGCAGAGAACAGATATTCCACTCCAAGCATTCAAGTTTTCAAGCTCTCCAAGTGCTCTTAAACGAAAAAGGGGAGATCTGCATTTACTGCTCCAATAACTTCTTCCCAACAATCAAAGCTTCCTCCTCCTGCATTCAAGTCGACCACTCTTTCAAGAGGAGACCGGAGTTCCAGAAGCCATACCTCTTCACCAGCTTAAAAGCGTTTGAGGGCTTCTAACTCCTTTACGATTATATTGTTTTAAATATGCTTTTTGAGAAGCTATTTTCTGTTTTCTTCTATCTCTTGTATTTACTTGATTCAATCGGGGGATTGAATCAAGGGGTTTAAGGTTGGTTGGTGAGCCAAGTTAAAACCAACGTGTGTAAGGGTTTGATTGTGAGCCCGGAAAAACAATCGGGGTTGGTTCTAGTCGGTGAGCCTGGAAAAACCGACCGAGTTCGTTGTGAGCTCGTAAAACAACAAGTTTGGTTGTGAGCTTGCAAAACAACCGGCTGTAATCCAAGGGGGTTATAGTGAAATTCCCAAGTGAGACTTGGGGAGTGGACGTAGGAGCAAGGGTTAGCTCCGAACCACTATAAAACTTTGTGTTTGTAGTGCATTGTCTCTCATCTTCTTCCCCGCACATTACTCACAGCACTAGGCTTTAATTAAATAACTTGCTATAGTTTTTAATTAATCATCCACAAAGTTTTAATTAGCCAAATTATTTTAAAAACCCAATTCACCCCCCCTCTTGGGTTGTCTATCTGGGCAACAAGTGGTATCAGAGCCAAAAACTCTTCCACTCAAGAGTTAAAAGATCAAAATGACAACCCCATTTGGATCTTCTCACATTGAGGGTCAGTCCACCCAAAGACCCCCTTTCTTCAATGGATCTGACTACTCATACTGGAAGGCTAGGATGAGAATATTCATCCAACCCAAGACTATGAGATGTGGTCCATTGTAGTAAATGGGCCATACATCCCATCCATTTACGTAGATGGTGTTAAGGTACCTAAACTAGAAATGGACTGGGATGAACATGACATGAGGAAGGCACAATTAAACTCTAAAGCAATGAATGTCTTCTATTGTGCCTTAGACCGTAATGAATTCAATAGGATTTCAACTTGTAATTCAGCAAAAGAAATTTGGGACAGACTTGAAGTGACCCATGAGGGCACGAATCAAGTCAAGGAATCCAAAATAAACATCTTGGTTCATAAATATGAACTATTTAAAATGGATTCAAATGAAACAATCACATCCATGTTCACTAGGTTTACTGATATTGTCAATGGTCTAAAAAGCCTTGGCAAGAGCTATACTAACAGTGAGCTTGTCAGGAAAATCCTTCGGTGTCTACCGAGGTCGTGGGAAGCTAAAGTGACAGCAATCCAAGAAGCCAAGGACTTGAACAAGCTACCACTTGAGGAGCTTCTTGGATCCCTCATGACGCACGAGCTCACCATGAAACAACACAACGAGGAAGAGTCCTCCCATAAGAAAAAGGTAATAGCCCTTAAATCTACTTCTTCTAACAAGGACTTGTCTTGCAGCAGCAGCAGTGAAGAAGAAGAAGATGAGGAAGATGGTGGTGAGGCTCTTCTTGTGCGCAAGTTCAAGAAATTCATCAACCACAAGAAGTCCTATCATCAAAGGAGAGGCCCCTCAAATTCCTACCGCAAAGACAAAGGTAAGAAAAGGGAAAACGAGGGGATTGGTTGTTACGAGTGCAAGAAGCCGGGTCACATAAGAGCGGAGTGCCCCTTACTGAAGAAGGGGAGTAAGTACAAGAAGAAAAAGGCACTTGTCACTACCCTATCGGACTCCGACTCATCATCCTCCTCATCAGATGATGAACAAGAAGAGAAGGCCAATTTCTGTTTCATGGCCAACGAAAACGAGGTAACTTCCGACACGCATCCTGATTTTTCTTTTGATGAACTTTATGATGCATTTAATGAATTAATGGTAGAATATAAGGCTATAAATCTTAAGAATAAAGAACTGAGAATAACTAATCAATCATACCTACATAAATACGATAAATTAGTTAAGGATAAGGATTTAATCACCAAAGAAAATATAGAACTTAAAACAAGCAACCAACTTTTAACTCAAAAGACCAACACCTTAACTAAAGAAAATGAAAAACTAACTAAGGAATTTTCAGAACTTAAAAAATATAAACAAACCGTAGATAAGGATCTTACTAAAGAACTTAATGATCTAAAAGCCGAAAATCAGACACTAACTAAAGAACTTAACAAATACAAACTCTTAGTTGAAAGATTTACCTATAGTTCTGAAAAATTAAACATGATACTAAATAGTCAACGTGCAGTGTTTAATAAAGCCGGTTTAGGATATAAACCAAGGAATAAGCAAAAACTTCTTAGTAACTTCTTTGTTAAAGCTGGGGAAACAAAAACTAAGAAAATAACCTGCTTTTGTTGTGGTACAGTAGGCCATAAAGCAAATGTATGTAATTTTAGGAAAAGTAAAACTAAAAGAAAAATTAAAAGGGTATGGGTTCCAAAAGGAACCAACTTGACTAACCATGAAGGATCCAAGAAAACTTGGGTACCTAAGATGACATGATTTGCTTGTGTAGGAGTGTCTTGCAGCCAAGGTCAACAAAAATTGCTGGTATTTGGATAGTGGCTGCTCAAGGCACATGACGGGTGATAAAGACCAATTTTTCACCCTTGAAGCTAAGAAGGGAGGTGCTGTGACGTTTGGAGACAACAACCAAGGTCACATCATTGGTATTGGTAAAGTTCAAATCACCCCTTCTACTTTTATAGATAATGTTAGATATGTTGATGGTCTTAAGCATAACTTGTTAAGCATCAGTCAATTATGTGATAAAGGATATGATGTTATGTTTAAACCATCACTATGTATTATAACAAATCCTAATGATAATAGCTTAGTTTTTAAAGGGATTAGACGTGGAAATGTATATGTTGTAGACCTAGAAGATCTTGCAAAACATAACCAATGTCTAGTTGTAAATGAAACTAAAGATAATAATGCTAGTTGGTTATGGCACCGTAAGTTAGGTCATGCAAGCATGGACACAATAACTAAATTAGTTAAAAGAGACTCCGTGATAGGTTTGCCAAAATTAAAATTTGAAAAGAACAAAATATGTGAAGCATGTCAATTTGGCAAACAATCTAGAAACTCTTTTAAACCCATAAAATGTGTCTCTACCTCTAGGCCTCTAGAATTATTACACATGGACCTATTTGGTCCAACTAGAACAACAAGCCTTGGTGGAAATAAATATGGTCTAGTCATAGTAGATGATTACTCTAGGTACACATGGGTCATGTTTCTAGCACATAAGGACCAAGCATTTTCAGTGTTTAAAAAGTTCCATAAGGAAGTAACAAATGCTAGAGAGTCTTCAGTCATAGCCATTAGAAGTGACCATGGTACCGAATTCAAAAATCAATTATTTGATGAATTTTGTAGTAAAAAGGGGATAACCCATAATTTTTCTGCACCTAGGACACCACAACAAAATGGAGTTGTGGAAAGGAAGAATAGAACTCTAGAGGAAATGGCTAGAACGATGTTATGTGAAAGTAACCTCCCTAAGTACTTTTGGGGAGAAGCCATTAATACTTCTTGCCATATATTAAATAGAGTTTTATTAAGACCCATTATAAAGAAAACACCTTATGAACTGTGGAAAAACAGAAAACCAAAAGTTAACTATTTTCATGTTTTTGGATGTAGGTGTTTTGTACATAATAATGGGAAAGATAATCTAGGGAAATTTGATCCTAAATCTGATGAAGGAATATTCCTAGGTTATTCTACAACTAGTAAAGCCTATAGAATCTTTAATAAAAGAACCCTAGTTATAGAAGAATCTATACATGTTGTTTTTGATGACTCTAGTGACATCTCATCTAGTAAGAAGGTTAATTTTGATGATGATATTGAAATACTTGAAGAAAAGATAGATGAGATGGGATTACAAGATGATAATCAAAAGTTGATTGAAGGAGAATCGTCAAACCAAGAGCCTATAGTGGATCATGGGCTAGCTAAAGCTTGGAGGTATGCTCACGGGCATCCTAAGGAACTAATTCTAGATGATCCATCACAACCGGTTAGGACTAGAGCATCCCTTAGGAATTTGAATAATCATCTAGCTTTTGTTTCACACTTTGAGCCCAAACATATAGAAGAAGCCGAAAATGATGTAAATTGGATAAATGCAATGCAAGAAGAACTAAATCAATTTACTAGAAACAAGGTTTGGGATCTAGTGGAGAGACCTTCTGAATATCCAATTATAGGTACTAAATGGATATATAAAAATAAGCTAGATGAAAATGGAATTGTTATAAGGAATAAGGCTAGACTAGTAGCAAAGGGTTATAATCAAGAAGAAGGCATAGATTTTGATGAAACCTTTGCTCCCGTAGCTAGACTTGAGGCAATTAGACTTCTATTAGCATATGCATGCTCTAAGGACTTCAAACTATATCAAATGGATGTAAAGAGTGCTTTTCTAAATGGGTATATAAATGAGGAAGTGTATGTAGAACAACCTCCTGGTTTTGAAAATCATCAATACCCTAATCATGTGTATAAACTGAACAAAGCACTTTATGGATTAAAACAAGCACCTAGAGCATGGTATGAGAGACTTAGTAAATTCCTATTAGAACATGAATTCTCTAGGAAAAATGTAGATACAACATTATTTCTGAAAAGGCAAAATAAGGATATGTTATTAGTACAGATTTATGTTGATGATATCATTTTCGGTGCTACTAACAATCGCCTCTGTGAGGAATTTGCTGATTTGATGCAGAGTGAGTTTGAGATGAGCATGATGGGAGAGCTGAACTACTTCCTCGGGCTTCAAATCAAACAATCTGAAGGAGGCATCTTCATCAATCAAGCAAAATATATCAAGGAGATGCTCAAGAAGTTTGATATGGAGGGAAACAAGTCAATCAGCACCCCCATGAGCTCATCATGTAAGTTAGACCAAGATGAATCAGGTAAATCTGTAAATCAAAAACTTTATAGAGGTATGATAGGTTCTTTACTGTATCTTACTGCAAGTAGACCTGATATTATGTTTAGTGTGTGCATGTGTGCTAGATATCAGGCTAATCCTAAAGAATCACACCTAGCTGCAGTTAAGAGAATCTTTAAATACTTAATTGAAACTAAGAACATAGGGCTGTGGTACTCTAAAGAATCTAGCCTAAACTTAATAGGGTACACAGATTCAGACTTCGCTGGATGTAAGCTTGATAGAAAAAGTACCAGCGGGTCCTGTCAATTTCTAGGAGAAAACCTAATCTCATGGTTTAGCAAGAAACAAAACTCGGTTGCATTATCCACTGCAGAAGCTGAATATGTTGCAGCCGGGAGTTGTTGTGCTCAAATCTTATGGATTAAACAACAATTAGAAGATTATGGCATTAAACAAGATAAAATCCCCATTAATTGTGATAACACAAGTGCCATAAATCTCACTAAAAATCCAATTCAACACTCAAGAACTAAACACATTGAGATAAGACATCACTTCATAAGAGATCATGTATTGAATGGTGATGTGTCACTCCAATTTGTGTGTACTGATAATCAATTAGCAGACATTTTTACAAAACCCCTAAGTGAAGAGAGGTTTAGTATGCTTAGAAGGGGATTAGGAGTGATTGATCCATCCTAGTGGGGTTTTTCACTAGATTAATTGATTTTGATGATTAGAATGAGGTTAAAATAGAGTTTCTATGCAGTGATCATCAAATCAGTCCTTAATTAGGTGATTTTCCCTCATTTGGCACGATTATGGCATGGTTTTTAGGTGCGTGCCAAGGTTAGAGACGACTCGAGTAAGTTTCAGAGCCGGCTCCTAAGGGGGAGTCGACTCGTGCATTTGTGGGAGTCGACTCGCAAAGTTGGCAGCTGAGGGGGAGTCGACTCGCACACTGTCGGGAGTCGACTCGCGCATATTCTGGAGTCGACTCGAGGTCGAGTCGACTCGCGACTCAGGGGAGTCGACTCGCAGTCGGGATCCGACTTTTTAACCCTAGGTTTGTCGTTTCGCAAACACTTTTCCTCAAGCCGCCACTGTTCACAAAGCCCTAGAGCCGACTCCTAGGTCATCCCCGATCGTCTCCAAGCCCTTTTTCCGTCGATTTTTCGCCGGACATTGAGTTTCCGTCCATTCCTAGGTCATTTTCGGTCCGTCCCGAGCTTCCTCTGTCGGTCCTTCACCGTCCTCTAGGTATTTTTCTTTCCGTTTAGGTCAAGATGCCTCGTAAGATCGTCGTTAGGAAGAGGTCCCGTCCCGAGGCCGGTCCCGAGCGGCGCTCCAAGGCGCGGCACGATCCCGCGAGGCAACCACCTCCGGATCGTTCCCCGCCTAGGGTGGTTCTCGTTAGGCCGTTGGCCGGGAAGGCCGTCACCTCCGGGAGGTTTGTCGATTTCGACTATCTCTCCCGGGAGGGGTTCACCATAGGCGATAGGCTTAGAGCCCAGGGCCTAGAGTACTTCCTCACCGAGGACCTTCCCACCTATCCTGGCCTAGTTCAAGAGTTTTACAGTACCGTCCATCGGGGAGATGGAGGTATCGAGGGCACGGTAGTAGGTGTCCCGTTGCGTGTCACAGAGGACCTCATTGCCCATATCCTTCACCTTCCATTAGTAGGGGTGGCTCCCGCACACCCTGAGGATAGAGTTGCGGCCCTTACGGTCGTCTTAGGGCATCCACCTCAGTCCCCCCTAGATGAGGTATCTGCTAGCTCACTTCCTATTGAAGTGAGAATCCTTTTGAGCATTCTGTCCAGGTCCATCTTCCCTAAGACAGGGAGATTTGATTTTGTGAATGAGAGGGACTTAGCTATTATGTCTTATATCCTTCAGGACACCCCGATCAACTTCCCAAAGCTCATTTATAGGTATATGTGTGAGCCCCTAGATAGACCTAGGCTCTCACTCCCATACGGGATGTTATTCACTCTTCTTTTTAGGCAGTACGAGATTTCCATTCCTGAGAGGGAACCCTCTCGTGCCTTGCGATGGACTGATCGCTTATGTACGGGGACTATGCACAGGATGGGGTTTCGGAAGAGAGAAGGGATCTGGGTTAGGAAGTCCACTCTCACTGCTCAGACCACCAGACCATCACCCAGTCCTGAGCCAGATTCAGACCACCCAGACCTTCCAGACCATCCAGACCTCCCATCCACTCCTCCTGCTCCTACCACCTCTGCCGGACCTTCCTCCTCAGTTCCACCATCTATGGAGGTCCGTATTGACACAGAGCAGCTCCGGGAGTTGCGGCAGGAGATCGTCCGAGATCTGAGGGATGAGCTGCTTCGGGAGCTCCGAGGTGCGGTGCCTGCCCCCACTCCTGCACCCGTATCTTCTCAGTTGGTCCCTTCCTTGACAGCCGTGACTGACATGACGGCACATGTACGGGAAGAGATCTACAATGTCCGGAGTTTGGTCCAGGCCCAGTTCCACAGCATGAGTGAGGTCACGAGCTCCACTCGACAGATGCGAGAGGAGATAGGTCGTGACATGCACACCACCACCGAGGGGGCCGAGTGCTTGGCGAATGTACTCATTGACAAGCTGGACGCACTTCAGACATCGGTGACTGGGCTTCAGGCGTCGGTGACAGAGCTCTCCACTACACATAGCAGAGCCACCACGTCTATTATCACGCAGCTCGGACATGTGACAGATGCAGTCACCCTCCTCATGGAGCAGAGCCGATTGAGAGGAGGAGCACCATCCTCGAGAGGAGGTGCCACATCCTCCAGAGGAGGAGATGCATCCTCGAGAGGGGGAGCTTCATCCTCCAGAGGAGGAGATGCATCCTCGAGAGGGGGAGCTTCATCCTCGAGGAGGACATAGATGTGTTTGAGTTTTGTTTTGTATTGTTTTACTTTACTTATTGTATGCTCAAATATACTTCAATTCATATCAATACAATGAGTAGACATCTTATCTTCAATTATGTGCCATTTGATGATTGGTTGTGCCATTGATTGTGGTTGATTACCTCCTTTTTGGTATGATGACAAAAAGGGGGAGAAATATGTATAAAATGTGTAAAAGGGGAGAAATATGAAAAAATATGTAAAAGAAATCAATGGAAATAAATAAAAAGATAAACTCTTAAAAACACACTCAAATTTGTTCTAAGTGGATTCGGTACCTCGAGGCTCATTATCTCTCTTTTGGGGCTCCTAATGGAGTAATCTCCAGAATCTATTCAAGGGATATTCGGAGATTAGCTGAATCCTACTCAAGAACAAATTGACAGATTTTTCCTCTAAAAAGATAAAATTCAGTTCAAAAACTTCAAAGCATTAAAAGGAAATTCAGAGAATCAAAACATAGTTGAATGCATATGTTGAGGGGGAGAATCTGAATTTTAATCAAGCTAAATCATTAATGACATATAAGCCAAACAATTTATTGCATAATATGAAGGCTTATATAATTCCAAATGAAAGGGGGAGCTTTAACTCCGAAATTTGTTGTTTCACTCCTTTCAAACTTGGATAAATTAAATTATCAGACATTTGAATTCATTTATGGATTTTATTTCATTATTTATTGAGCAAGTCATTTTACATATACTCAAAGTTTTGTCATCATCAAAAAGGGGGAGATTGTGGAGTGATTGATTAAAACCCCATTTGATTTTAATGAGCTCAAAGCATTTGAGTATATCTTGTGATTACTAATGAATTCAATTGAGTGTTTCAGTGAAAATCCTGTCCAAGTGTATCTAGATTTGGTTCATAGTATTTTGGATAAGTTAAGAAGTCTGCTGAACCAAAGTCTGAGACTCGAGTCGACTCCCGAGTATCACGAGTCGACTCCAAGCGTATCAAGTTCACTGGCACGAGCTCGAGTCGACTCCAGATCAGTACGAGTCGACTCCGACTGAGAACAAACAGAAGGACAGAAAGCTTCATCTCAGAACTTGTCAACGAGTCGACTCCCGAAGTGCGCGAGTCGACTCCAATGTTCAACGAGTCGACTCCAGGGTAGTAAGAGTCGACTCCAAGAGAAACACAAAGAAAAGTCAGAGAGCAGTTTTCGGGTCTGAGATTCGAGTCGACTCCAGTGGAACGCGAGTCGACTCTGATGGTTGGCAGGTCGACTCCAAAGAAGGTAAGAGTCGACTCTCAGAGGAACACAAGGAAAAAGTCAGAGAACGATTTTCGGACTCTGAGATTCGAGTCGACTCCCGCAATACGCGAGTCGACTCCGAGACTGAGCGACCATCGACAGACAGAAAACCATGTTACTGCCTCTGAGATTCGAGTCGACTCACAGACAGCTCGAGTCGACTCCGAGACAAGCTTCACGTCAAAAGGCAGAAGACCAACTTTCGGAAATTGAGAGCCGAGTCGACTCCAAGGAAGTTCGAGTCGACTCCAAGACTGGATGAGCCAAAAGATAGAGAAACGGGAGTTCGGGCTCTGAGATTCGAGTCGACTCCCAGGACAGTCGAGTCGACTCGAGTGAACAAAATTCAAAATTGGATCCACGGACTTCAGTGGATGAGCCGACTCCAAAATTGCCAGGTCAGCTCCAGAAGTTGGCGAGTCGACTCCAGGTCAAGACGAGTCGACTCCCAGTCAAGACGGCAACTTTAATTCAAATTTGAAACAGTTGCCGAGTCGACTCCGGAAAAGCGTGAGTCGACTCCTGCTACAGCCGAGTCGACTCCTGATCGTGCGAGTCGACTCCAACCCACCAACGGTCATATTGTCAGGCTGCGCAGAGTGTGCAGATCGGCCAGAAAAAGCAGAGTAACGGCTAGTTTCCATGGGGGTTGGCTTAAATAGCCACAGAGGACTGTAGCAAGGCAGAGAACAGATATTCCACACCAAGCATTCAAGTTTTCAAGCTCTCCAAGTGCTCTTAAACGAAAAAGGGGAGATCTGCATTTACTCCTCCAACAACTTCTTCCCAACAATCAAAGCTTCCTCCTCCTGCATTCAAGTCGACCACTCTTTCAAGAGGAGACCGGAGTTCCAGAAGCCATACCTCTTCACCAGCTTAAAAGTGTTTGAGGGCTTCTAACTCCTTTACGATTATATTGTTTTAAATCTGCTTTTTGAGAAGCTATTTTCTGTTTTCTTCTATCTCTTGTATTTACTTGATTCAATCGGGGGATTGAATCAAGGGGTTTAAGGTTGGTTGGTGAGCCAAGTTAAAACCAACGTGTGTAAGGGTTTGATTGTGAGCCCGGGAAAACAATCGGGGTTGGTTCTAGTCGGTGAGCCTGGGAAAACCGACCGAGTTCGTTGTGAGCTCGTAAAACAACAAGTTTGGTTGTGAGCTTGCAAAACAACCGGCTGTAATCCAAGGGGGTTATAGTGAAATTCCCAAGTGAGACTTGGGGAGTGGACGTAGGAGCAAGGGTTAGCTCCGAACCACTATAAAACTTTGTGTTTGTAGTGCATTGTCTCTCATCTTCTTCCCCGCACATTACTCACAGCACTAGGCTTTAATTAAATAACTTGCTATAGTTTTTAATTAATTATCCACAAAGTTTTAATTAGCCAAATTATTTTAAAAATCCAATTCACCCCCCCCCCCCTCTTGGGTTGTCTATCTGGGCAACAAAAGCATGAAAGGTGGCTACTTAATTAGGACCTTACTCTCTGAGTAAGGGGAGCCTCCCACCTGCTTACCTGGCCAATTGTTCGATTACCTCTTATGAAGAGCTCAAGTTGCAAATACTAAGACCTGATTAACCAATATTAAGTCAATAGGTCTTCCACTGTAGTAGAGCTGCTAAGGTCTTTCTGATGTTGATTTGTCTCGGCTGGATACAGTGGGCAAGTTGCATCGGGGGGCTGGACCTCTCTATAGACATGAGATGTTGTAGGGTAAAGGTGGGGTTGGGCACCAATAACTGTTAGGTGAGGACCCAATGATGACTTTATTCCTACGGTTATACGGTGGGTCTGACTTAACTAAGAAATGGGACCAATAACTGTTAGGTGAGGTCTTCATGGCTTAGAGACCAAGTTGCACTGCAATATGCTTGAGAAGCATTGTACAAGAGTTGTACACTCATCCATCTATGTGTCATCAATAACTGTTAGGTGAGGTGCCATGTAGATTGGTGAGACCGCAGTACCTACTAGAAACCCTAGTCGCGTAGGATTTCCGTTTTCCTACCAGGAGAGTGTGAGGAATTCGAGAAAATAGTGGGAGGTACATTTGTTCTAAAAGACCCTAGAACAAATAAGGATCAAGTACAAAATTCTAACTAGAATCTTTACTCTATGAGGATTATAATGTCAGCTTCTAGATTTTTAACTCATATCCTATAGAACAACTGTTTGACCAAACCCAATTATAAAGACTGGCTCAGCAAATTTCAAAATAGTTTTGAATTGTGAGAAATTAGGTTATGAGCTAGACCATGGAATCCCTGTATTACCAATCTATCCGATCACTAATCAGCGTAAGACGTATGCCAAGTGGACGAACGATGACAATAAAGTTAGGTGCTAGATAATGGCATCCATGTCCAATAAATTATAATGCCAGCATGAGAACATGAAGATTGCCAAGGACACATTAAAATACCTGCAAGAGTTGTATGGTAATCAGAGTCACGCAGCTTGGTTTGAATGTCCAAAAGGCTCTTCAAGGCCAAGATGCGTGATGGGCAGTCTATCCATGATTATGGTTTGACCATGATAAAGGACTTAGAGAAGCTTGAGAAGCTCAGCATGATTATGCACAAGGAATTGCAAATGGATTTGATCCCACAATCCCTTCTAGCTTCATATGAACAGTTTATAGTAAATTATCATATGAACAAGATTGTAAGCACCAAAACAGAATTGTTAAATAAATTGGTAACTATCTTAGGGACCTTGAAGAGTTCAAGGGGCATCGTTCTCGCTGTCGAGTTGGTTTCTAATTCCAAAAGAGAGTCTATTTGGAAGAAGAAGAAGCCTGCGAAGAAGCAGAAGACTGAGAAAATGCCAAGCAAGGAACTTTCAAGAAAAAGGCCAATTGCAAGGAAAAATATTTTCATTTGCACCATGGACGGCCATTGGAAGAGGAATTGTCCTACATCCATGGAAAGCATAAAAACATGAAGGGTGACAGACCTTCAGAAGGTATGTCAGATATGCTCAGGATACTTAGGGATTGTTACCTGTTGCTAGCAGAAATTTGATTTCTATATCTTGTTTAGCACAGAAAGATTTTTATAAGACTACTGTTCCATTTATTTGGGAAATAAATTGATTCAACATGGTTTTATGATTGACAGTCTCTATCACATATGTATGGATGTATCTGTGAATGTATCTGAGCAAATAATGAATACCATAGGATCTAATAGATCTAGAAATGAGATAAATCTAAAGTATTTGTGGCACCTCAGGCTTGGCCATATAGGAGAAGACAGAATAAACAAATTGGAGAAACATGAACTTTTGGGCTTATTGACTTTCGAGTCATATTTGATTTGTTAATTCTGCCTTCAAGGAAAGATGGCCAAATTATCCTTTGTAGGATACAGGGTGGTCCACTGAAATACTTACTCTAGTACACACTGATATGTGTGGCCCATTCGATGTGCAAGCTAGGGATTGTAATTTTTACTTCATTTACCGATGATTACTCACGATATGGATATGTGTATGACACACAAATCTGAAACTTTTGAAAGTTTCAAAGAGTTAAGATATGAAGTAGAAAAATAAACAGAAAAACTCATTAAGGTTCTTCGATCAGATCGAGGAGGTGAACACCTTAATAGAGAGTTTCGTGATTATCTCAAGGAGAATGGTATAGTTTCATAATGGACTCCTCCTGGTACACCTCAGCTCAATGGAGTGTCAGAGAGGAGGAATCGGACTCTATTGGATATGGTCCGGTCCATGATGAGCTTCACTAATTTACCCTTGTTTCTTTAGATAGATGCCCTATTTTCAGCTATTTACTTATTGAATAGAGTTCCCTCTAAAGTCCGTTCCTACCACACCATATGAGATATGACATGGTAAGAAACCAAGTCTTGGTTATCTCAAGATTTGGGGATGTCCGGCCCACGTCAAGCGACTACAGGCAGACAAGCTAGAGGATAGGACAATTAATGCTCGTTTTATAGGATATCCTAAAGAGTCATTAGGATACGACTTTTCGTCCCAAAGGATCACAAAGTGTTTGTGAGCCTAGATGCTATCTTCATGAAAATAGTTTATCCTTGACAGAGATAGTGGGAGAAAAATTGAGCTTGAAGAGAAAGTCTCTAAATAGCAACGAACCATTGTGCCTATAGAACCTATTTATATTAAGCCAGTACACGATGTCCCTCAATCACCTCGCAGATCTAGTAGGGTCTTCCATTCTCCCGATAGATACTTAGGTATACTAAAAGAGGATACCGAAGAAATGTTCCTAGTGGGAGATAGGGATCACATACAGGATCCCAAAACCTATGACGAGGCGATATCTGATATCGATTCCGAGAAATAGTTGGAGTTAGACTCCATGCATTCCAACCAAGTCTGGACCCTAGTAGATCCACCAGAAGGTATTGTACCTATTGGATGCAAATGGATCTACAAAATGAAGATAGGTTCGGATGGAAAGGTAGAAACCTATAAAGCAAGGCTAGTGGCGAAAGGGTATAGTCAACGCGAAGGCATTGACTATCAGGAGACTTTTTCACTTGTAGCCAGGTTAAAATCCATCCGAACAATGCTTGCCATTGCAGCATTTCATGATTATGAAATCTGGCAGATGGATGTGAAAACTGCATTCCTGAATGGATATTTTAATGAAGATATCTATGTGGAACAGCTTTTGGATTTCACTTCCAGTGATGGAGATCACAAGGTCTGCAAGCTGCAAAGGTCCATCTATGGACTAAAGCAAGCATCTCGGAGTTGGAACACTCGTTTCAATGACGCAATCAAAACATTTTCACCAAAAATGAAGAGGAACCGTATCTTTACAAAAAAGGTTAGTGGGAGTGTTGTCGTATTTCTCGTACTATACATGGATGACATCCTCCTGATAGGGGATGATATTCCCATGCTAACCTCGGTCAAGGTCTGGTTGTTAAAAGAGTTCTCCATGAAAGACCTTGGGGAAGCATCCTATATTTTGGGAATAAAGGTCTATAAAGATAGATCTAAAAGGATGCTTGTCCTGTCACAGAATATGTATATAGAGGGAGTGCTGAAGAGGTTCGGCATGGAAACCTCTAAAAGGGGATTATTACCCCTTAGGCATGGGATAAATCTCTCCAAGAAGATGTGCCTTAACACATCTGAAGAGATTCAGCGGATGAGCAAGATCCCTTATGCTTCGGCTATAGGGAGCCTCATGTATACCATGCTATGTACGTGAAATGATATAGTATATGCTGTGAGTGTCACGAGCATATATCAGTCAAATCCAAGCAAGAAGCACTGGATAACTGTGAAGAATATTCTTAAGTACTTAAGAAGAACTTAAGATTTATTCTTGGTCTTTGGAAGAATATCAGAGTTGAAGGTCGAAGGATGCACACATATTGATGATAGAAAGTCTACATCAGAATATGTGCAATAATGGTTTAGTAAATTGGAAGAGTTCCAAATAACCAATCATTGTAGATTCTACCTTAGAAGCTGAATGTTAAGCTATCTCTAAGGGTGCAGTGGAAACCTTTTGGTTTAAAAGGTTCATTGCAGAATTAGGTGTAATGCCATCAGATGCCATAGCACACTTCTGCAATAACAAAGGCACCATAGCACTAGCTAAGGAGCCAAAGGTCTCACCAGAAACCGAAGCACATAGAGCGGAGGTTTAACCTAATAAGCGACTACCTGGAAAAGAAATAAGTAGAGGATCAAAAAGTAGACTCCACAGGAAATGTGGTGGACCCATTCACTAAGCAGATAACTCAGTAGAAAACTAAAACGCATCTTGAGAAGATGGGGCTTAGATTTATGGCTAATTGGCTTTAGTGCAAGTGGGAGATTGTTAGAAGTATGCTCTAGAAGCCAATTTGGCAGACGCATTATTTTATTCTAGGACATAATTTTGTACTTGACTATTTATTATTGAATAAATAAAAAGCATCTTTTTCATTCATGTTCTTATGTGTCCATGAATCGTCCAAGGAATTAATAAGATGATGACGCATATTCTCAAGAGTTGAGAATTTGAGGCATGTGTCATTGGTGATTAATTCCTGAATTGCTCCTGATCGATGGATCATCACGAGGACGATGATTGATCCGCTGAGATTAGTGTACATATTGCTTTCTTTGATGGACGAGTCTTGAGTCCACAATGTAGGGACACTGGAGCAATTGTGCAAGTGCTTGTTAGAGAACAAGGGTACTGAGCGTGACCAACACAAGAAATCACTTGGATGTCTATCCACTTGTCAGTGACTTGCTTGATGTTGCAGTAGTGTGACTGGTCCTTTGACCTGCGATGCTTCGGCTACTCACAGTGAGGTTATTGTAGTTTGACTGCACAAATACATGGTCTCTAGCCATATGGGTCCATGCAGTGTAGATTGGCTACAGTAGGTTCACTGTAGGAGTAGGATATGCATCTACAAGGAATATATCGACCTTGATAGATAAGGAGAGATTCTATGTAATTTATAAGACTGAGTTCGTAAGACCTCGGCCGGGGCAGATTGCACAGTGGAGAAAGAGTTCTCCGCTCTCGAACTTAAATCGAATAAATCTTGACATATGACAGACGAAGGGGTTTGACGAGTTATCCATGACCTCCGTCTTGTAGGGATCCACGATAGAAGGACTGTATCACATGATAACTGCACCTAGAGGTTCATCATTCTATTCTGCTGGGTAGCCACTACATGCTGCTAGGTGTCACTGGTGGATGGTGGGACTCGTAGGGATTATCTCGATGATCGATAAACCCTAATGAGTAGAGTTGGAATCATTCTGACCCATTGAAAGGAGTTTTCAATGATATTGTGATAGAGATCACAATATATCTCACTACTAGTCAGAGTAGAACCTATGGGGTCACACACACTAGAGGCATTGACCGATCCGATGGTTGAATCGTGATTAGGAATCATAAGTAATCAATTCGATTGATAATAAGTTGAAGAAGGAACAAAGGGAATTAATTAATTGGACTTGAAACAAGAGTCCTACTTGGAGTTGGATTCTTAGAGTCCTAATTGGATTAGGACTAGAATTCCTACTTGGACTGGGATTCCTACTTGGACTGGGAATCGTATTTGGAGTAGGACTAGGATTCCTACATGGAGTAGGATTCCTATAATCCTAATGAGATTAGGAGTTTTGAATTAAATTTGGATTCCTACTTGGAGTAGGATTTCTAGAGTCCTAATCGGATTAGGACTTCGAATTCAAATTAGAGTCCTAATTGGATTAGGACTAGAATTAAATAAATCCTAATGGGATTAGAACTTCTTAAGTCCCAATTAATTATTAATCTAATGAATCCAGATGACTCCTAATTAGATTAGGATTGAGGGTTCAATTGAGTCATGGCTCATCAAGTTCTAATTGGATTAGGACTTACCTAGATTAAAACCCAAATTGGTTCACCCTTGGTCCAAACCTAATTAGATTAGGACCTAACCAAGAGTGACCTTCCTAATCCTCCTTAGAGGAGGATTAGGTTAACCATGAAGGAGGGGCACACGCCCCTCCTCCTTTTCCTTGCTTGGTGCGGCAAAGAAGAGGGGTCGGCGCCCCTCTTGGAATTTAATCAAGGAGCTCCGACAAAGTAGGATCTCCACATGCTATTTAAGAGGAGGCGTAGGGCTGACCTAGGGCATTCATTGAAGCCCTCTCCCTCTCCAATTCGTGGCCCCCTCTCCTCCCCTTTCCTTGGTTCAGCCGCAAGCAAAGGAGGAAAAAGAAAGGTGGCCTCTTCATCCTCCCTTCTTCCTTCCAACGCAGGGAAAAGAAAGAAGGCTGCAGGGGCTTTGATCTTCTTCCTCTCTTCATCCTTCTTCTTCCTCCTCCCAAGCACAATCAAGGGTTGATTAAAAGGGAGGACATCAGCTATCAAAGTTATCTCTGCAAGGGAGCTAGCACCCCGGGGAGATAGAAAGCTTAGATCGGTTCTTGCTTCGTGTGGATACCCGTAGAGGCCGGGCACTTGAACGGCTTCAAGCGAACCTTCATCCAAAAACCACGATCATCAGTTTGCGGTGATCATCTACCCGCACAAGGTGAAGATCTGATCTTCTAATATTTTTAAAAAGTTTTTAATCCTTATCTATCTACGAACAGTTTTAAACAACGTTCATGCGATGAACGGTTGATCCCGCGCGAGCCTCTTCCGCTGCATCTGAAATTTTTGAAATTTTTCTACGGCATGGGCGGGTATTCTAACATATAGGTCTCTATCTAGCCATCCGAACTTAATTTTCTCTTGTAGATCCACTTACACCCAATAGGTACTATACCTTCTTGGTGAATCTACTAAGGTTCAGACTTGGTTGGAATGCATGGAGTCTAACTCTGACTTCATTGCTTCCAGCCCTCTCTCGAAGTCGATGTCTAACATCGCCTCGTTGTAGGTATTGGGATCCTTACCTTGACCTCTATCTCCCATGAGGAACACTTTCTCTATGAGGTGGAGGAGGTACTATGTCTACTGGCTTAATATAAAGGATAAACATCCACTGTCTCTATCAAGGATAAACTATTTCCATGAAGATAGCATGTAGGCTCACAAACACTTTGTGATCCTTTGGGATGAAAAGTCGTATCCTAATTACTCTTTAGGATATCCTATAAAACGAGCATTAATTATCCTATCCTCTATCTTGTCCACCTGTTGTCGCTTGAGTTGAGTTGGACATCTCCAAATCTTGAGATAACCAAGACTCGGCTTCTTACCATGTCATATCTCATATGGTGTGGTAGGAACGGACTTTAGAGAAAACTCTATTCAATAAGTAAATAGCTGAAAATAGGGCATCTATCTAAAGAAACAAGGGTAAATCAGTAAAGCTCATCATGGATTGGACTATATCCAATAGAGTCCGATTCCTCCTCTCTGACACTCCATTGAGCTCAGGTGTACCAGGAGGAGTCCATTATGAAACTATACTATTCTCCTTAAGATAATCACGGAACTCTTCACTAAGGTATTCACTTCCTCGATCTAATCGAAGAACCTTAATTAGTTTTTCTGTTTATTTTTCTACTTCATATCTCAACTCTTTGAACTTTTCAAAAGTTTCAGATTTGTGTATCATACACATATCCATACCGTAAGTAATTATCAGTAAATAAAGTAAAAAATTACAATTCCTAGACTGCACATCGAATAGGCCACACACATCAGTATGTACTAGGGTAAGTATTTCAGTGGACCTCCCTGTGTCCTACAAAGGATAATTTGGCCATCTTTCCTTGAAGGCAGAATTTACAAATCGAATATGACTCGAAAGTCAATGAGCCAAAAAGCTCATGTTTCTCTAATTTGTTTATTCTGTCTTCTCCTATATGGCCAAGCCTGAGGTGCCACAAATACTTTAAATTTATCTCATTTCTGGATCTATTAGATCCTATGGTATTCACTGTTTGCTCAGATACATTCACAGATACATCCATATGTATATGATAGAGACTGTCAATCATAAAACTATGTTGAACCAATTTATTTCTCAAATAAATGGAACAGTAGTCTTATAAAAATCTTTCTGTGCTAAACAAGATACAGAAATCAAATTTCTGCTAGCAACAGATAACAATCCCTAAGTATCCTGAGCATATCTGACATACCTTCTTAAGGTCTGTCACCCTTCATGTTCTTTATGCTTCCTATGTATGTAGGACAGTTCCTCTTCCAATGGCCGTCCATGATGAAACGGAAACACTTTTCCTTGCAATTGGCTTTTTTCTTGGAACTTCCTTACTTGGCATTTTCTCAGTCTTCTGCTTCTTCGCAGGCTTCTTCTTCTTCCAAATAGACTCTCTCTTGGAAGTAGAAACCAACTCGACAGCGAGAACGATGCCCCTTGAACTCTTCAAGGTCCCTAAGGTAGTTACCAATTTATTTAACAATTCTATTTTGGTGCATACAATCTTGTTCATATGGTAATTTACTATAAACTGTTCATATGAAGCTAGAAAGGATTGTGGGATCAAATCCGTTTGCAATTTCTTGTGCACGGTCATGCCGAGCTTCTCAAGCTTCTCTAAGCCCTTTATCATGGTCAAACCATGATTATAGACAGACTGCCCATCGCGCATCTTGGCCTTGAAGAGCCTCTTGGACACTTCAAATCAAGCTGCGTGACTCTAATCACCATACAACTCTTGCAGGTGATTTAATGTGTCCTTGGCAATCTTCATGTTCTCATACTGGCATTATAATTTATTGGACATGGATGCCATTATGTAGCACCTAACTTTATTGTCATCGTTCGTCCACTTAGCATGCGTCTCACACTGATCAGTGATTGGACAGATTGGTAATACGGGAATTCCATGGTCTAGCACATACCCTAATTTCTCATAATTCAAAACTATTTTTGAAATTTGCTGAACCAGTCTTTATAATTGGGTTTGGTCAAACGGTTGTTCTATAGGATATGAGTTAAAAGTCTAGAAGCTGACATTATAATCCTCAGAGAGTAAAGATTCTAGTTAGAATTTTGTACTTGATCCTAATTTATTCTAGGATCTTTTAGAACAAATGTACCTTCCACTATTTTCTTGAATTCCTCACACTTTCCTGGTAGGAAAACGGAAATCCTACACGACTAGGGTTTCTAGTGGGTACTGCGGTCCCACCGATTTACATGACACCTCACCTAACAGTTATTGGTGACACATAAATAGATGAGTGTACAACTCTTGTGCAATGCTTCTTAAGCATGTTGCAGTGCTACTTGGTCTCTAAGCCATGAAGACCTCACCTAATAGTTATTGGTCCCATTTCTTAGTTAAGTCAGACCCACCGTATAACCGTAGAAATAAAGTCGTCATTAGGTCCTCACCTAACAGTTATTGGTGCCAACTCCACCTTTACCCTACAACATCTCATGTCTATAGAGAGGTCCAATCCTCCGATGCAACTTGCCCACTGTGTCCAGCCGAGACAAATCAACATCAGAAAGACCTTAGCAGCTCTACTACAGTGGAAGATCTATGGACTTAATATCAGTTAATCAGGTCTTAGTGTTTGCAACCTTGAGCTCTTCATAAGAGATAATCGATCAATTGGCCAGGTAAGCAGGTGGGAGGCTCCCCTTACTCAGAGAGTAAGGTCCTAATTAAGTAACCACCTTTAATGCTTTCCTAGACACCACTTAGATCAATTAATCTAATATGACTCGCTCATGTTGGTTCACTCTCGACTTGATTGAGAAGGTTTTAGTTTAGGTCTCATTGGGATTAGTCTACTAGTTTGCATCATATGTAAACCTATCTACCTCACTCACATTCGCAACACATGCAAATAGCACATCACAGGCAGTTATAATTGCAGCAATAAATAAAAGCTGAACTTTAAATAGGTGATGATCATGGTTTCTAATTAGGTCATATTACAAGCACATGCACGTCAATCCATCAGTTGGTATTCAACTCTTGAATTGGTCCCGAGCCTCCTTGATTCGATCCCTGATCAACTCTTGATCCAATCTCCATCAACCACTCAGATCGCCGTTCATCTCATGTACTGTCTTCGACTTGATCGTTGACGTACATCACATCACAGAAATACAACCAAATATTAAATAATAAATTACATCCCCTTTTAGGAGGCACGCAGGCCTCTCAAAACATCAAATAAGATGCATGCAAGCATCTGAAAAATTACATGACATTACATATCACATCGCAGGTCTTTACATTTGATACCAAAAGGGTTTGAATCCAAGGATCATCACCACATGCAACAATTGTAATTTTCAGATCTGAAATCTAATTAATTATCTAATGACATGCGTTGCTGATCATGCTAAACATGATTCTAAACTTTGTAATCCCATTAACAATGTAATTAGAATCATCAATTTATCACATAAAAATCAGCATACAAAAATCAGCAACCCTGAAAAATTCTGCATGCAGAATTTTTCAGCATACATATCCTTTTAAATTTCAGATCTATCATGCCTATTAATAATTAATTCTAACCTTAATCTACGAAGCCTAGGCTCTGATACCACTGCTGGGAACCCACCCATGCCGCAGAAAATTTAAAAAATTTCAGATGGCAGCGGAAGAGGCATGCGCGGGATCAATCGTTCATCCTATGAACGTTGTTTAAAAACCGTTCGTAGATAGATTAGAATTAAAACTTTTAAAACTATTATGAAGATTAGATCTTCACCTTGTGTTGGTAGATGATCACCGCAAACTGAAGTTCGTGATTTAGGAGGATGGTTCGCTTGAAGCCGTTCACACGTCCGGCCTCTACGGGTATCCACACGAAGTAGATATCCGATCAAAGCTTCCTTGTCTCCTCGGGGTGCTAGCTCCTTGCAGAGACAATTTTGGATGACTGATATCCTCCCTTTGAATCAACCCTTGATTGTGCTTGGGAGGAGGAAGAAGAAGGATGAAGTTTGTATTGGGAATTGTGTCCCAAAGCCAATTTTTAATTGTAAGAAATTGGATTATGTATATATTTTATTAAAATGAATAAAAATTTATTCTGACAATTTTCTATTCATCACAAGTGTTACATCTTCAAATTGAACTCCTGTGTATTATGATGAAGTCCTTAGGACTAATTTAGTGGATAAAAGAGGTTTTATCATTTAGTCCTTAAACCAGTTCGCGACCAAATGAGGAGCTGTCAATTGGACAATAGCTATGTCAAGTATAGGTCGTTGTGTGTCATTTAGTTGGTTGTCCTCTTAAACCAAGAAGTGTGGAGACACTGTATGGCATACAGGTGAGATGTAGGAGTACATCATCACTGAACAGTGACTCACCTGCGTAGCACTCCACTGTCGGGAGTTAGCTCGCAAAGCGTATGGGCATAAGTACCCCTTAGACCTGAGACTGTCACCGTGATTTGCAAGCAACTCACTGTACTTAGGCACTGGATGACCTGAATTTCTAATTCAGGGATCGGAAGGATGCTGGGTGCAGTCAAGTACTCGCGAAGTCTGTGTACGAGTCAAGATGGGATTGACCGCTCCAGATTATAGGAGTTAATGTCTCGCTGTATTTCAATTCAGTAAAACCTTGGCCAGGGTAAACCAAGTGATGGTCACTTGATTTGATTAATTGAAATACACTATAGATGACCGGACCCAAAGTTCGACAGTCCACTCTGAGGTCATCTTGAGCATCGATGGTCATAGGGATGAATTATGCAACAACCATACGTCTAGGTTCTTGAATGTTGCTTTGCATATTCGACCTATCCGGACGTCGGGTATCATTGCTAGATGGTCACCTCGATTAGTGCATGGAGTAGTCCATGTACTACCGGCTTAGTGTTCGAACCTATCGGAGTCACGCACATTAGTCAAGCTAAGTAGAAAGGTCTTGACCCAATTTAATTAAGAATTAAATTGTGGGTCATTTGGAATTTGGTTCTGTCTATGTTCAGCTAGCACTGAACATGAGGTACATGCTAAATTTCATGGATGAACAACTAATTAAGTCTGTATTTCGGGTCAATCAAGTTTTAATTAATATAATTGAACTTGATCAGGACTCAATTGTTGAGATTGGATTTGATTGGGTCTAAATTAGTGTAATTGGGCTCGATCATGATTTAATTGGAATTTAATTTCGTATTTGTTCTGATCTAAGTCGGACTTGGATCGAGCTGAAACTGGACCAAATTGTATCTCTCATGAGTCGGACTCATGTGGAATTTTTTCGGATCAAAAATCATTCAAATGGGCTATCAATTTGGTTTAGAACCAAATAGGCTTGCTTTATTTCAAAATGGGCTAACCCATTTTTTATTTGACTAATCCCATTTAAATGGTTACGGCTGACTTGTTTTTAAACTCCCATGGACCCGTGGACCACTCCCCCTCATGGACCCTTAAGGATTTTTTTGTGAACCGCGATGGAGAAAAGCCTGGGAGGAGAAAACAGAGCCTTCTTCCTCCCGGCTTCGTCTCCACACCGTGCCACCGTCTGGCCTCCGGCCGCTCTGCCGTCTGGACCAGAATGTCCGCTTTTGAACCGGCTACATTCCGGTTAAATTTGATTTTTGAAATCCGGCTGTTATCGGATGGATTTACTGTTTTTTCCCCACGTTTGTTTTCGAAACGAACGTTATGAATTTATAACGTATGGATTCGTAAAGACAGTCATTACTCCTCTTAAATCCTCTCTGCGTTGGCCTATAGATAGACCAACGTTTTCCTCTTGAATATAGAACGAATCAGAGAGAAAAAGGTGTGAATCTGTCCTTGAAATTTTGGGAAGAAACTTCACAGACAGAGGCGGCTTCGGTGGGATTTTTCTAAAGGAGAAGAGGAAGAGAGAAGAAGTGGTCCTTCTCTCTCAATCTTCTCCCAGTGGCAAGCATTCAGATCCGACTTTCTAGTCTCCTCTCTTCTCCTCTGCGATCAGTCCAAAATTGAAGCTCTCGGGTTGGAAACGGGAGAGAAGGAAGAAGAAGAAGGAGAAGAAAAGAAAAGTGTTTCTTCTAGGGTCCTTTTTGCAAAAAGTGGTTTTGCAAAATACAGATATCGTCCAACCTTCCTACGAAGCTCGATGTGCGTGCGAAGTAGAGGGCTTGCAGATCCAGGCCTTGCAGAGCTACCTTCAGGGATCTAGATCTAGATCCAGATTCAAATTACCTCGACCAACTTCCGCTACGGGTTTGAGGTAATTTTACATAAAAGTTAAATTTAATATTTATAATTATTATAAATAAAATAAAAAAAAATTAAAACTAATTTTTCATGCCTGGCGTTCGATTTTATCGGACAACTCGGAAATTTTTTCCTTCAACTGGTATCAGAGCCAGGTTGGCCAATGGAATTGGCCTATAATATCTAGAATTATGCATGATTTAATTTTTAAATTTAGATTAGATCTAGATTTATTGATAAAATATCAATCTTGTGCTGAATTATAAGGTTGTCCTGCTATAAGGTTAACCCCTTATAGTGAAAAGGTTGTCCTAGCACAAAATTGAGATTAATTTGTATCATAAAATAAATAGTTTATTTTTGTAAAATTATGCATAATTGATGTTTATGAAATTTCAGTTTTAAATTTATTATGACCACAAAATTTAAATATAAATTGTTTATATTTGGAATAAATTGACACCTTGAATCCATGATCATAATGCATTTAATAAAGAATTAAATGTTGAATTTAAAATTTCAAATTTGAATTTCAAATAAAGATTTAAAATTCAAAATTTGAAATTCGAATTAAAATTTAAATTTGAACATCGGATTTGGGGCATGGGTTAGCACAATCAGATTAGTTGACTAGGTTAGACCTAATCATGAAATCAAATTGAAATGGACTAACTTAAGAAACATGATTTAATCTAATCAATAGTTGAACTATACTAAATCAAGGTTTATAAAATGATCAAACTCAATAGTTGTAGTTTATCATATCCAAACATTTCAATTGGATCTGATTGTGGCTCAGTGGTCGAGCCTGAGTTCCCAAGGATAACCTAAATCAACTTGATAAACCAATTGGTGTCTAAGGTAAGTCGGCATTTGATCATGGTTTTTAATTGGGGCTACCTCTTACCTGGCCAACATAGTTGGTGTCTAGGAAAGAGGTTAATGGCGTAACCCTCCCATGATCTCTCTTACCTGGCCAATTTGGTAGATCAAGTTTTGATTAAGGTACCTTGAGACTTGGCACTCACCCGTGCCATTAAGGAAATCAGTGTGACTGATTTAGGTGTCAAATAGACCTATAAGAGCTAGTTCTCTATATGATTTGGTGAAATCAGTGGGAGGATTTAGAATTATCGATCAGGTTACATATCATTTAAAATCCTCTAAATTATTAGGTCCTTAAAATGATAAAGTTATATAGATAACTAGATCATAGCCTCCCATTAAGGTGAATGATAATAGGTCCAATATTACAGTTGAACATGCAGGACGCTTTCGTCTGGCGTTCCTCTAAATAATGGAATTATCCTTCATTATATGATAGCTTTTTGAGCTATCTAATTGTGATTAGGTTGGCCGAGCCTTCCTCGGGCCTGATCATACATTAGGTAGTATCATCGAGTTAGTTCATTAATGGTTGGACCTAACCAAGATTTTCAGTGGAGGCCTCCGCCTACTGATTACCACTTGGGGCAAAATTGATTGCTAGAAATTGTTTAGAGAAATAATTGATAATGTACCTACCCTTAGATGCACATGGGTTGGCCGAGCCTTCCTTGGGCCCGTATGCAGTCTATGCGGATTCTAGTACCTACTAGGGAATTAAAGTAATTCCTCGAATTAAAGGTAGAGGCTATTAATTCGATTAAAATAGTGGGAGAAAACTTTAGACTAAAGTCCAAGTCTTTAGGATTAAATAAATCATATACTGATTAGTTGGATTTTTCCTTTATTTTTCAGATATGGCTAACTCATTATCCCTCCGAACACTATTAGACAATGATAAGCTTAATGGACCTAACTTCGATAGCTGGTATCGAAAGATGAAAATAGTATTAGAGCATGAGCGGATCCTGTATGTGATATCGGATCCTGCACCTGAGGAACCTGCCGCCAATGCACCACGTGCAATCAGAGACGCTTATCAGAAGTGGCTCAACGATCGCACTACAGTGCGTTGCATCATGAGGGCCTCGATGAATGACGAGTTTAGTCGTAAATTTGAGGAAGCGCAGCCAGTGGAAATCCTTTAAATGTTGAAGGAGTCTTTCGGCACACCTGATGATGTTGAACGACATAAGACCTCCTGCGCTATATTCAATGCCCGCATGAGGGAAGGGGCATCGGTCACCGATCATGTATTGTACATGGTCGAACAAATCGATCGCCTAAGTAAACTTGGCTTTCCTTTGCACGAGCAATTGGGCAAGGATGCCATTTTGAATTCACTTCCCAAGTCCTACCTGACCTTCCTTAGTCATTATAGAATGACTAAACCTGAAGTATCCTATCATGGTTTGCTAGGTTTACTGCAGACCTATGAGAAGGATCACCAACTCAAAAAGGAGTCGGTGAATGTGGTAGGTGGGACTTCTGCAGGACATTCTTCCTTTAAGAAAGAAAAGAAGAAGAAGGTGCAGAAAGCACGTGCTGGGGTCTCTAAGCCCAGCCAGACTAAGAAGCGTAAAGCCGATAAGAGCAAGGCAGAGTGCTTCTTCTGTAAGAAGATAGATCATTGGAAGCGGAACTGTCCGGCTTACATAGCGTCCCTTGATCCAAACAGGCCTAAGAAGAAAAAGCAGCAAACAGTTGCTGCACAAGGTAATTATATGATAACACCATGTAATTTTTCAATTTATGATTCTACCACTTGGGTATTGGATACCGGAAGTCCAATTAATATTTGCAATTCGTTGCAGGGACTTCAAGTTAGTAGAAGATTCAAGAATGACGAGAGATTCCTGAATGTTGGAGATGGAAGATCAATTCCAGTCCTAGCTTTAGGAGTCATTCAGCTTGTTTTTGAATCTAAAGTAGTCATATTAGATGATTGTCATTATTGTCCAACATTTTTAATGAATGTCATCTCTGTAGGCCTTTTGGCCAAAAATGGTTATTGTTTATCAATAAAAGAAAATTTTTGTGATATCATTTTGAATGGTATTAAAATTTTTCGTGGACAATTGAAATATGGCATTTATACTCTATCACTGCCTGTGAATGTAATGTACACCTCTAATAAACACCCTAAGTTAGATAATGTCAATGAAGCCTATTTGTGGCATTGCCGGTTAGGTCATATAAATAAAAACAGGATAAACAGGTTAGCCCAACAGGGCATTTTAGAAATCAATGATTGTAAATCATTGCCAACTTGTGAATCCTGTCTTCTGGGTAAGATGACCAAGTCACCTTTTTCTGGAAAGGGTGAACGAGCAGCGATGTTCTTGGCCTCATACATACTGATGTATGTGGACCTATGAACGTAAGTGCCAAAGGTGGTTATGCCTACTTCATAACCTTCACAGATGACCTATCCAGGTATGGGTATGTCTATCTGATGAAGCATAAGTCGGAATCATTTGAAATGTTCAAACAATTTCGTAATGAAGTAGAAAAACAGACTGAAAAGAGTATTAAGATCCTTCGATCAGACCGAGGAAGAGAATACCTTTCTGGTGATTTCTTGACTTATCTAGAGGAGAATGGGATTCTCTCACAATGGACCCCTCCAGGAACACCTCAGCACAATGGTGTATCCGAAAAGAGGAATCGAACTCTGTTAGACATGGTTTACTAGTCTGCCTGTATCTTTTTGGGGTTATGCTTTAGAGTCTGCGTGTATAATACTAAATAAGGTTCCAAGTAAGTCTGTTGAGAAGACTCCATATGAGATATGGACTGGGCGTAAGCCGACACTTTCATACCTTAGGGTTTGGGGATGTCCGGCTTATGTTAAACGTTCTCAAACTGACAAACTTGGTCCTAGATCCAATAAGTGTTATTTTGTAGGGTACCCCAAGGAAACTAGGGGTTATTACTTCTACCTTCCTAATGAACAAAGGTGTTCGTAGGACTTAAGGCAACCTTTTTGGAAAAAGAATTCCTTAGTGAAGGAATTGTTGCCTCTAAGGTTGAACATAATGAAGCTCAGCAGATGGAAGATTTAACACAAACTACTGAACCCACAGAACCGGATTCGATTAGATCAAACCCGGAGCCCAATGTAGAAGCACCATTAAGGCGATCAGGTAGAGTACCGCGTCAAGTGAACAGATACTACGGTTTCTTGGTCCAAGATGCAGATCCCATTGAGCTTGATGAGAACAATGAGGATCCGATTACCTATATGGATGCTATGCAAAGGTCCGACTCTGAGTTATGGCTTAATGCCATGAGATCCGAAATGAAATCCATGGAAATCAATAGTGTATGGACACTAGTTGATCCACCCGAAGGGATAAAACCCATAGGGTGCAAATGGATCTTCAAAAGAAAGAGAGGCGCAGACGGAAAGGTGGAGACCTATAAAGCCCGTCTGGTTGCCAAGGGGTATCGTCAACGTTATGGTATCGATTATGACGAGACTTTTTCCCCTGTGGCAATGCTAAAACCTATTCGGATCATGCTAGCTATAGCAGCATATATGAATTATGAAATCTGGCAAATGGATGTGAAAACAGCTTTTCTAAATGGAGAGCTAGAAGAAGAGGTGTACATGATACAACCTGAGGGTTTCACATCCATAGACGAGTCCAAAGTATGCAAGCTACAAAAGTCCATTTATGGACTTAAGCAAGCTTCTCGAAGTTGGAACATACGTTTCGATAAAACTATCAAAACATATGGCTTCGTTAAGAACGAAGAAGAACCTTGTGTCTACAAGTGGGTTAACGGTTTAGTGATCACATTTCTTGTGTTGTATGTGGATGACATTCTCTTAATTGGGAATGACATTCCTACATTACAAAATGTGAAACTCTGGCTGTCATCACAGTTCTTCATGAAGGATCTGGGAGAAGGATCCTACATCCTAGGGATGAAAATCTATAGAGATAGATCTAAGAGGTTGCTTGGATTGTCCCAATCCACGTACATCGACACTATGTTGAAGCGGTTCAACATGGAGAATTCCAAGAAGGGCTATCTTCCGATAGGCCAAGGAATTTCTCTCTCTAAGAAAGATTGTCCGACAACTTCCGAAGAGAGAGAGCGTATGAGTAGAATTCCATATGCTTCTGCAATAGGTTCTATCATGTACGCCATGACATGTACAAGACCGGATGTTGCTTACTCACTAGCAGTAGCGAGTAGGTATCAGTCTGATCCGGGTGAGAACCATTGGAAGGTGGTGAAAACCATCCTTAAGTATTTAAGAAATACTAAGGACCAATGGTTAATCTATGGAGAATCTGACTTAAAACTTGTGGGGTTTACAGACTCTAGTTTTCAGTCAGACCATGATGACAGTAAGAGTATGTCAGGATTTGTGTTTACCCTGAATGGAGGAGCAGTCTGCTGGAAAAGTTCCAAGCAGCATTCAGTAGCCGATTCCGTATGTGAAGCAGAGTATGTTGCTGCATCAGATGCGGCAAAGGAAGCTGTTTGGATCAAGAAATTTGTAAATCAACTTGGTGTTGCTCCCTCAATCAACGGTCCAGTTCTTTTGTATTGTGACAATACTGGAGCCATTGCACAAGCAAAGGAGCCAAAGTCTCACCACAGGACCAAGCACATTCTGCGTCGCTACCACCTTGTACGAGAGATCGTGGAACGAGGTGACGTCAATCTTCAGAAGATCGATGGAAAGGAGAACCTAGCTGACCCATTCACTAAAGCCCTTTCTGTAAAGGAGTTCGATTATCACAAATCGAAGATGGGTATAAGATACTGTACAAATTGGCTTTAGTCCAAGTGGGAGTTGTTGGAAATTGTGTCCCAAAGCCAATTTTTAATTGTAAGAAATTGGATTATGTATATATTTTATTAAAATGAATAAAAATTTATTCTGGCAATTTTCTATTCATCACAAGTGTTACATCTTCAAATTGAACTCCTGTGTATTATGATGAAGTCCTTAGGACTAATTTAGTGGATAAAAGAGGTTTTATCATTTAGTCCTTAAACCAGTTTGCGACCAAATGATAAGCTGTCAATTGGACAATAGCTATGTCAAGTATAGGTCATTGTGTGTCATTTAGTTGGTTGTCCTCTTAAATCAAGAAGTGTGGAGACACTGTATGGCATACAGGTGAGATGTAGGAGTACATCATCACTGAACAGTGACTCACCTGCGTAGCACTCCACTGTCGGGAGTTATTTCGCAAAGCGTATGGGCATAAGTACCCCTTAGACCTGAGACTGTCACGGTGACTTGCAAGCAACTCACTGTACTTAGGCACTGGATGACCTGAATTTCTAATTCAGGGATCGGAAGGATGCTGGGTGCAGTCAAGTACTCGCGAAGTCTGTGTACGAGTCAAGATGGGATTGACCGCTCCAGATTATAGGAGTTGATGTCTCGCTGTATTTCAATTCGGTAAAACCTTGACCAGGGTAAACCAAGTGATGGTCACTTGATTTGATTAATTGAAATACACTATGGATGACCGGACCTAGAGTTCGACAGTCCACTCTGAGGTCATCTTGAGCATCGATGGTCATAGGGATGAATTATGCAACAACCATACGTCTAGGTTCTTGAATGTTGCTTTGCATATTCGACCTATCCGGACGTCGGGTATCATTGCTAGATGGTCACCTCGATTAGTGCATGGAGTAGTCCATGTACTATCGGCTTAGTGTTCGAACCTATCGGAGTCACGCACATTAGTCAAGCTAAGTAGGAAGGTCTTGACCCAATTTAATTAAGAATTAAATTGTGGGTTATTTAGAATTTGGTTCTGTCTATGTTCAGCTAGCACTGAACATGAGGTACATGCTAAATTTCATGGATGAACAACTAATTAAGTCTGTATTTCGGGTCAATCAAGTTTTAATTAATATAATTGAACTTGATCAGGACTCAATTGTTGAGTTTGGATTTGATTGGGTCTAAATTAGTGTAATTGGGCTCAATCATGATTTAATTGAAATTTAATTTCGTATTTGTTCTGATCTAAGTCGGACTTGGATCGAGCTGAAACTGGACCTAATTGTATCTCTCATGAGTCGGACTCATGTGGAATTTTTTCGGGTCAAAAATCATTCAAATGGGCTATCAATTTGGTTTAGAACCAAATAGGCTTGCTTTATTTCAAAATGGGCTAACCCATTTCCTATTTGACTAACCCATGGACCCGTGGACCACTCCCCCTCATGGACCCTTAAGGATTTTTTTGTGAACCGCGATGGAGAAAAGCCTGCGAGGAGAAAACAGAGCCTTCTTCCTCCCGGCTTCGTCTCCACACCGTGCCACCGTCTGGCCTCCGGCCGCTCTGCCGTCTGGACCGGAATGTCCGGTTTTGAACCAGCTACATTCCGGTTAAATTTGATTTTTGAAATCCGGCTGTTATCGGATGGATTTACTGTTTTTTCCCCACGTTTGTTTTCGAAACGAACGTTATGAATTTATAACGTATGGATTCGTAAAGACAGTCATTACTCCTCTTAAATCCTCTCTGCGTTGGCCTATAGATAGACCAACGTTTTCCTCTTGAATACAGAACAAATCAGAGAGAAAAAGGTGTGAATCTGTCCGTGAAATTTTGGGAAGAAACTTCACAGACAGAGGCGGCTTCGGTGGGATTTTTCTAAAGGAGAAGAGGAAGAGAGAAGAAGTGGTTCTTCTCTCTCAATCTTCTCCCAGTGGCAAGCATTCAGATCCGGCTTTCTAGTCTCCTCTCTTCTCCTCTGCGATCAGTCCAAAATTGAAGCTCTCGGGTTGGAAACGGGAGAGAAGGAAGAAGAAGAAGGAGAAGAAAAGAAAAGTATTTCTTCTAGGGTCCTTTTTGCAAAAAGTGGTTTTGCAAAATACAGATATCGTCCAACCTTCCTACGAAGCTCGACGTGCGTGCGAAGTAGAGGGCTTGCAGATCCAGGCCTTGCAGAGCTACCTTCAGGGATCTAAATCCAGATCCAGATTCAAATTACCTCGACCAACTTCCGCTACGAGCTTGAGGTAATTTTACATAAAAGTTAAATTTAATATTTATAATTGTTATAAATAAAATAAAAAAATTAAAACTGATTTTTCATGCCTGGCGTTCGATTTTATCGGACAACTCGGAAATTTTTTTCTTCAGTTTGAAAAAGAATCAAAGCCCCTGCAGCCTACTTCCTTTTCCCTGCATTGGAACCAAGGAGGAGGGAAGAAGATGGCCGCCAAGCTTTCTTTTCTTCTCACCTTGCTTGCGGCTGAAAAACAAAGGGAGAAAGGGTGGCCACGAGTTGGAGAAGGAGAGGGCTTCAATGAATGCCCTAGGGTCACGCCCACTTCTCCTTTTAAAGGCATGAAGGGCTCCTACAAATTAGGAGCCCTTGATCTTTTTCCAAGAGGGGCGCCGACCCCTCTTGTGTTGCCGCACCAAGGAGAAAAAGGGGGAGGGGTGCAAGCCCCTCCCTCATGGTTAACCCTAATCCTCATTAAGTAAGGATTGGGATGCCCTAATGTGGCTAAGCCCTAATCTAATTAGGCTTAGTCCAAGGGTGAACCAATTTTGGGTTTGATCCATGCAATATCCTAATCCAATTAGAACTCAATGAATCATGACTCAATTGAACCCTTCAATCCTAATCTAATTAGGAGCCATTAGATTAATAATTAATTGGGACTTAAGAATCCTAATCCAATTAGAACTTATTTAATTTTAGTCCTAATCCAATTAGGACTCTTCTTTGAATCCAAAGTCCTAATCCAATTAGGACTTCTAGGAATCCAATTCTAAGTAGGAATCCAAATTGAATTCAAAATCCTAATCTAATTAGGATTGTAAGAATCCTAGTCCAAGTAGGACTCCCAGTCCTAGTCCAAGTAGGATTCCCAGTCCTAATCCAATTAGGACTCCAGGAATCCTACTCCAAGTAGGATTCGTGTTCCAAGTCCAATTAATCAATTTCCATTGTTCCTTCTTCAGTTTGATTGTCAATCGAATTGATTACTCGTGATTCATAATCACATTTCAACCATCGGATCGGTCAATACCTCTAGTGTGTGTGACCCTATAGGTTCTATTCTGACTGGTAGTAAGATATATTGCGATCTCTATCACAATATCATTGAAAACTTCTTTCAATGGGTTGGAATAGTTCCAACTCAACTCATCAGGGTTTATCGATCATCAAGATATTTTCTGTGGGTCTCACCATCCACCAGTGACACCTAGCAGCATGTAGTGGCTACCCAGTAGAATGGAATGATGAACCTCTAGGTGCAGTTATCGTATGATACAGTCCTTCTATTGTAGATCTCTACAGGACGGAGGTCATGGACAACTCGTCAAACCCCATCGTCTGTCATATGTTAAGATTTATTCGACTTAAGCTCGAGAGTGGAAAACTCTTTCTCCACTGTGCATACTGCCCCGGCCGAGGTCTTACGAACTCAATCTCATAAATCACATAGGATCTCTTCTTATCTACCAAGGTCGATAGATTCCATATAGGTGCATACCCTACTCCTACAGTGAACCTACTGCAGCTAATTTACACTGCATGGACCCATATGTCTAGAGACCATGTATATGTGCAGTCAAACTACAATAACCTCACTGTGAGTAGCCGAAGCACCGCAGGTCAAAGGACCAGTCACACTACTGCAACATCAAGCAAGTCACTGACGAGTGGATAGACATCCAAGTGACTTCTTGTCTTGGTCACGCTCAGTACCCTTGTTCTCTAACAAGCACTTGCACAATTGCTCCAGTGTCCCTACACTGTGGACTCAAGACTCGTCCATCAAAGAAAGCAATATGTGCACTAATCTCAGCGGATCAATCACCGTCCTCGTGATGATCCATCGATCAGGAGCAATTCATGAATTAATCACCAATGACACATGCCTCAAATTCTCAACTCTGAGAATATGCATCATCTTATTAATTCCTTGGACGATTCATGGACATATAAGAACATGAATGAAATGAATGCCCAACTTAATTAGGTCAAGTACAAATTTATGTTCCAGAATAAAATAATGCATCAGCCAAATTGGCTTCTAGGGCATACTTCTAACATAATATTCTTGTTGCAGAGGACTAAAAAAGCAAGAATGGAAAATTATTAGTAGTTATCAAAAGTTTGAATGGAGACTGGGAGGATGATCTCTAACCTTTAAAAGGAAAAATTCTTTTTAAATAAGTTTTTTAAAAAAATAATTAAAACGACGTTTTAAAGCGTTGCTAATTAAAAAAATAAGCAGTTAAAAGCCGATGCTTTCAAGTGTCGCTCAAAACCACCCTCTAACGACGCAATTCAAAAGTGTCGGCAAAATTTTTTCCACCCTCACCTATATGATACATCAGTATAGGCTTTAAAAAGCGTCAGAAAAGATAAATTTTTTTCGTAGTGACCCAGCCATAAAATAGTTTTGGTTCAAAATGGATAATTTTCAAGAGAGCTTAATTCTCACCATTAGTATGACCAGTAAATTAGGTTTACCTTGGAAGAGTAACTTTTCCAATATCTCATTAGGGAATTTGGAAGGCAGAAGCTATCAGGTTTTGCAATCTAAGGATTAGAGATAAGAGAGATCAGTTCCTTTGAAATCATCATATGCTGTGAGACTAACTTCTACACATTTTGCAGGCCTCAATATGGCTAATAAGTAACTCAAATTAAGACTAATACCACTAGTTTTATACATATGCATCGGCTCTCACATGTGCAGTCGTATGCAATGATGTGGCCATACATGATTAGTCATGTAAGCAGCACCAGCAAAAATACATGCATGGCGCGATTCATGTTGGATCATCTCCTTAGTTTATGAGCTTGTTCATAAAGTTTTATGATTAATGATGTTTTAGGAAATAATTTACTATATTGACCGAGAAAGATTACTAGACTTGATGCGAACTACTTTAGTTATTATAGGTAGAGCTAAACAAGATGTAGGAGTGAGATCCACCACATTGAGAAGCCAAATTATTAAGCCAAACTTCTGAAAGCTATAATTTGGTCATATGATACTCAATTGAAGTGATCTTTTTTTTTCCAAATTGGATAACTTTTTGAAATATATGATGTAGCGCCAACTTTCTAGGAGTTAAAGCGGGCTGAAATACCATTATTTGGATCCCGAAATAGACCAGTCAACCCAAAAATTTTATTTTTAGGAAATACTTTGACCGAGTGCATGTTCCAATACGAGAAGAAGTTGGCAGAACGACGGAAGGTAAAGTTGATATAGGAGTCGAGATCTACCTTAGTTTTTTTATGTTTATTTCTATTAGTCATATTTATGTATCTCAATTTTATAATCATTAGTTTATGATTAAGTTAGAATCAGAGCTTTGGTGCTCTATATCTATGGGAGTCTTAGTTTGTAGTCCAAAGAATAAGCAATACAAACAGATGGGAGAAGAGCTATCCATGCTTAAATACATCAAAGGATAAAGATAAGTATGGATACTAGTTCTATCTTGATGAATGATGAGATAAAGGGACGCCTCATATAACTAGCGGAGAAACTTGCCTACTTCATTTTAATCATATCTTGATTGGTGATGCTTTCAACACAAGTACTAGCAAACTTTTGTATTGAAGCTATCTTCTATGTCTCGAGACTAAGATTTTCTATCTAACAAAGAAAAGCAAAGCCAGAAACCATCTCCAAGTAAAGCTATAGAGTTTAGCTATGAGGTGAGGTAACAAGCGTTTTTCCAACTTCATTTCTGATTTAGCATGAGCTAAATCCCCTAAACAAGGGGAGCTCCAATCTAGGAGGATCACCAGACTCAATGTAGACTATTTTAGCCGCTATAGATAGGACTGGATAAGGTTCAGAAGCGAGATTCACCATATGGAGAAGTTGAATTGTATGCTAAACTTGCAAAGACTATAATTTGGTAAGTTGATGCTAGATTGAAATGATCTTCTTTTCAAATCGGATAACTTTTCGAGATCTATGATGTAGCGCTAACCATAGAGGATTAAAATTGGCTGAAATTCCATCATTTGGATTCTGAAATAAGCTAGTCAAGTCCTTTTTTTTTCTTTCGGGAATGACTTTGACCGGGAGTATCTCCTAATTTGAAAAGAATTAGGCAGAGCAACATAAGGTGAAGTTGATGTAAAAGTCAAAATCATATAGGATTTTAATTTGTATTTATTTTGACTAGTAATACTTATTTTTGGAAAACTAGTTCTATTTGAAATATGAGAGGAATCCAATCCGAATTGTGCAAGAGAGAATCTTACTGCTATTATTAATAGGGGCTATGTAACTCACTTTTATGATCATCAATTGCATCATTAATGGATCAATGAAAGAAAAAAAGACTTAAACCTTACTTTTACAAATTTTTTATTTTTTTCTATTTTTTTTAAGAGACTCACGTTGAGCAAACTGAAAATATTCTTCCTTCTTTCTAATCGAATCAGGTATAGAGGGTGCTAGGTTGCCAAGCTAGTAATGTTTCTAGTTGTTGATATTAGAGGTTGGGTTCAAATCCTATCATCATTATATTCTGTGATCTCAATAGAATTTTGATAACTTTTGAATAATTTTTAAATGAACTAAAATTTTTTAAAGTAGTTGTAAGACTAATTATACATGTGCCATTGGATGGGGTTCACTTCATATGAAATAATATCTGTTGTTAATTCCACCTAAATCCCCTGTATCAAATCAATACGACCCTTGTTTTAAATTCAGATACTAAATGTAGGAAGGAATAACATTTTTTATTATTTTAAATCTAATAATGTCAATTTATCTAGGTTTATGTAAATAATGACTACTGTAGCCCATATATTGGCCAATAATGATATAGTGACATTGTTGGAGCTTCCACTGCCATAGTACCATAGTATCGGGCCAACAATGGGATTGTACCTTTCATCAAAAGAAGGTGCATGAGTCTACCTTTGGATCACCAAATATCATATCATCTTAAAGCCCTTCGAACTCCCTCATTCATCATCGGCACATATCTCAAAGCATGACCCAATAGTAAGTCCGTGCAAAAAAAGGCGAATCCTTCTTTTGCGCGCAAGATGCAACCTCATTCCTTGAGTAATTTGCATGGCCCATAGAAAATGAGTGTCATTCGTTTATGTGTGTCTATATGGGAGAGATCGGATTGTATCTTTCGCACAAAAGAATGGTTCACTTTTCTTTATGCAAATCCACCGCTGGATCACATACCGCATAGAACTCAAAATGTTTCAAAATTTTCTATCCATCTGCTTGCACAAATCTTAAAATAATTAGTAGATAAATGGGGGATACGTGTGGAGGAAGAATGCTTCTTTTGCGTGAAACATAAACACCTAACCCAGAGGTGTGTGTGGGTGTGTGTGTGTGTGTGAGAGAGAGAGAGAGAGAGAGAGAGAGAGTTAAATCATTAGAATACTATATTTAGTGTTAAGCATCTTTATACATAATAGAAATGCCTTCAGGGTTTTGATGCCCCTTGTGATGCTCTAAATAAGAAATGACCCAGCTGCGTGTAGACTTATATGCTTTCCGCTCACAACCTTGTCACAAGGGGATGGACTCCAACCCAATACTTTGAAAAAAGGAAAATAAACACAAAACTGAAAGCTTTCTATCATGCATGAAAGTCTTCAATGGCCGAGCTCTCTACCATTTTGCACGGGCCATGTCATATGCTAGTTTATACTAATTAGAAGCTTGACTGACGTTTAGTAGAAGACAAATAGGGCTACCGTTTTGGACCATGCTAAAAATATAAATTTAAACCACCCCAACATAGACAAACTTGATCTTATGCCTCCGGCCCGGTGAATCCATTCCTTTTGGACAATTTGATAACTGATTTCGTATTAATTTTGCATTTTCGTCTTATTTTGATGTGCCAAGAGGACAAAAAGCAATGCTTTAAATACTACATAATTATATTGTTATAACAGCTATAACAAGTATTATTTGACTCAAAAACTAGCATTTCAAATGTTTAATATTAAAATAACTACTATTTCATCAATTATTATAATAACATCAAATAATAGACAATAACGTGAAATTAATGATGTTATTTTTAATTCATTTTTTAATGGATAAAAATATTTTTAACCATACAATCACTTTTGAGAGAAAATTTAATACAAAAAATTCAAAACTGTTATTTTATTTAAAAAAACTTTAAGTAAAAAATAATAATTAATATTCATGCTTTGCAGCGGTCATTATTTTTATCCATAATTATATATCATATAAATATTGATCGTTGTAATGGCTATATAGTATCATTACTTAAAACTTTGGTAAATATCACGTTCTCCAGCACTAAACTTGCCATGAAGCATGCCACATCACAACATCATTGTCACGTGATCTATGGTCATCCTTCTCCTTTGATCGATGTTCTTGCCTTTCCACGCTGTCACAAACATTTCTTGCCTCTCAAGGTGCAATTGTGCCCTTTACCTAGTGTATCACCTCAGCGATGCACCATGTCGATTCATTTTTCACTACGAGACCATTTTAACCCCGTCAACTTAAGAAAAAAAAGAAGAAAGCGCTCCCTCCACTCCTCTTCTTCCTTCTGTCTTTGTGAGGATCCGTGCGGACGTATGTTTAGTCCTACATCTGTTATTCGCTAGATAGATTTTGGATACTTATAGAGAATCAAGAAACCCAAATAATACGCAATATGGATTTATTGAGGCTGACCATAGACCGATCTTGGTGTTTATGATTAGATTTGAATGGATTTAAACTCTTAGCCTGACAAGGACGTCAGAGCTTAAATGGAGGGAGTAAGTGAGGACTCGTGCGGGTATATGTTTAGTCCCATATCGAATCAAAGAACCATCCCACATCATGTCAATAATAAGTTAGACATTACGTTTAAGACACCGATTCCTAATGTAGATTAGTGCCTAGATTGAGATTCAAATTTCTGATGGTCCTCCCTGTCCTAGGTTGTTCCACAACACCTAGACTTGTCACATGCTCAATTGCTTTACCTCCAACACCACCACATGGGCATCCTATTCTCATTTTATCCCCTCTAGAGCTTCTTTTTAATAGAATTGCTGAACTTGTTTCCCTGAAGCTGCATGGTAGTTGCATGACAATACTGTGTGTTTAAGGTGGGCACGAGAATAAGATTTCGAATTTGTTCGGCAGTGACATCCAACTAGCTTCATTGATCAATGAGAATATATGTGAGATGCATGTCCGCCTATTTTTCCTGCAACTTGTAGGTATTTCAAAACTATATTGAAAGAAAGGGAGGTAACTCCTGCTGTCTTACAATTATCCAGTTTCGAATTTTTGATGATGCACTAGTTAAGAATCAAATCCAAAATTAGATTCCAAGTCAAGAATATAGGGAGGGAATTGAAGGAATTAGAAGATTATTAGTTATGATGTGCGCTGCTCATCTTACAGCCACAAAATAAAGGCTATAGAAAATTCAAACTTTTCTCGCCCTTGAAAGTGGAAATATTCAAACAACTCCAAGAGTCTTTCCCACTCAGACCTCTTCCCAAGTCATCATTTGCTATAAATTTATTCTCTCTCTGATCACAGTATCCTTCGAGAAGGAAGGATCCATATATTTAACCATTTGAAAGATGTCGGCAGCTAAAAATCTTGGTGCTGGCGTGGGAACAAAGAGAATGCTCGGCAAACACGGTAGGTGAACGCACTGATGCAGTCCGTACGGATTCGGAGACAGCATGGACGTGGAAAAGGCGGTGTGTCAAATAAACATAAAATCAAAGCTGCTCTCTCTCGTCCGAAATTCGAAACGTAATGTGATCATGCCGTCATTGGATACCAATCATAATAACATAAAATCAACAATTATAATTTATGTACAAATTCATATTAAATAAAATATAATAAAATAATTTAAATTCATTGTCTATTAAATAAATAAATAAAAGTGGATTCAAAGCGACTAGATCCAAATTTAAACACTCAAAATTTATAAACTCAAAATTTAGAAAATCAACTATAAATTTATAGTAAATTAAAAATAATAAAATTTTTATAAAAAAATCGTCAAGCTTACTAGCATGAACTCTAAGTCTAGATCATCCTTTATTCCTAGTAACCCTTTTTCTTTTCTTTTTTGCTGAAACGGGCATTTCATACATCACGGATACGAATACACCCAGTAGAGTCAGAAAACAAAAGGTCCCGAAGTGCTCCGGACAGCTCTCTCTCCCCAGACCATAGGGTACCTCCTGAGTGGCTCGCAACATATGCCGCCACTCAGTCGGCCGCCCCGTTGGCCTCACGATATACATGCATGGCCTGGAATGTGACACTCTCCCTCACCATATCCCAAATGTCGCGAAGCAGGGGGTAAACTCCCCCATAGCTGCTTGATCCCTTTCAGACCCAGCTAATCACAGTGGCCGAATCTCCTCCAGTAGGATTGAACTCATCTGAAGCACTCGCCGCGCGTAACACATACCCATCCAGACCATCTGCAGCTCTGCCCTAGGAACCGAGGTGTCAAAAATCTGACAGCCTCCTGCTGCCACCACATTAGTAACCCTATTCATAAGAGAAAAAAAAATAGAAAGATATGAGTTACATAACTCAGTAAGTAAACCTTTTACTACTTTATTGGATCAAATACAAGTTTTTACATGCAACAATGAATTATTTAGAGAAGATAACTATCGTTAGAAAATAGAACATTTCATAATAAAAGTATAATTATAAATCAATCAAACTCTTCCATATGCATAAATCATGCAAATTACATAGATATGATTCCTAGTGCATAAATAAAATCATAAACCATACTAACTTTATAAAGTCATAAATTATTTTTTATTTTGCCACATCATACTTTTTAATATTCTCTCATACTAAATATCAGGGTCACTATTATATCCGTGATAGGGTCGTCATCGACAAAATACCAACTACTATTATTCGTTGGTAGGGTTGTTCGACAACAACTATTATCTGTTAGCATGGTCGAATGCCAACTATTATTATCTGCTGGTATGATCGTATGCAAACTACTATTATCCGTTGGCAAGGTCGTATGCCAACTACTATTATCCGCTGGCAAGATCATATGACAACTGCTATTACCCACTAGAAGGATCGTATGCCAACAACTATTATCCACTAGCAGGATCATATGAAACTAGCTTCGGATGTCGTTTTACCCCACTTTTAGGAGCCGCATATAGCTATTTAAGAGCCTTTTGCTTTAGTTCTTAAAATAATTTTTCTTAATCCATATTTTCTTAAATCAGATTTTTTTGAATCATACAAGAATAAATTGCTAAAAGGCTATAAAGAGTTCTTAGTCCATAATTAAACCTTTAATAGTTAAACAATCATGAAATTATTTTTTCATAACAAATATATAAACTTTCGTAGTTTAGAGTCCATAAATCATAAAGAAGTCATTAGCATTAGGATATTCATGAAACCAATCTTTCTTAACAAATTATGATTTTCGTAATATCATATGCTTGATTCTTAATTTTAAAAAACATAATATCATCAACATTTAATATTATTTTTGTATTTTCATATAACTTACAAGCATAGAAATATGTGAAAATTTGAAAACTAATAAGATGTGTCAGGATTACTTACAAGTTTAAAAACTACTAAGCAGTATAAAGTTTACTTACAAGTTCAAAAAACTAGTGAGGAGTATAAGATTTACTTATCTCTTTCACTTTAGACATTCAAACTTCACTAGGCAAATTTGCTAAACCTTAGTTCTGGAGGCGTTCTCCAATCTCAATTTTTGATGGGCACAATGCTAGAGAATGGTGAGTTTGAAGGAAGAAAGAGGAAAAAATAGGGAGAAAGAAGAGAGAAGAAGGCATGATGATCGCCGGTGGAGGGACATAGATTGGAGGGGGTCCTAATTATAGAGGTAACCTAGGATTCTAGCATTCCTAGGAGGGCTCTAGCAACCCTAGGTCTCCTATTTCTATAGGAGTCACCGGCTTCAAATGGGAAAGTAGACTTCCATTAGGAGTCTGCTGCTGCTCATCGCATGCGATCCATGTACGGCTCTAGTGATTGAACTAACAGCTAGGTTGAGTCAGACAAGTGGACTAGATTGTGATTGGGCCATCACATTCTCCCCCCTCCTAAAAGAGTTTCATCCTCAAAACTTAATGTATCTTAATTCTTACAAATCGGGGTAGTCTTTCATCTGATACTCCACCATACTTTCGATATGCAACTCTGATCTAAACAAACTCTTCTATACTCATCCTATATCTAACTTTACGAATCATAAACTTAAGTTTAAATTCTACCCATCACTAAACTTTTAAGCTCTACTTATGATCAAACCTATTGCTCTGATACCATAAAATGTCACAGCTCAAATCCGAAAAATAACATGGCCATGCCATCGATAGGTACTGCCCACGATATCATGAAACCAACAGTCATAATTTGTATACAAATCCACCTCAAATAAAAATATAACAAAATGATCCAAATCCATCATCCATTAAATAAATAAATAAATAAGAGTGGGTTCAAGGCGCTTAAATTCAAATTTAAATACCCAAAACCCATAATCTCAAAATTCAAAAAGTCATAAACTACAAATTCATAGTCCATTAAAAATACTAAAGTTCTTGTAAACCAATCGCCAAGCTTGTTAGTGTGAACTTAAAGCTTGGACCATCCTTCATTTCTAGTAACCTTATTTGTCTGGAAAGAAAAAAGAAAAATGAAGTGATGCAAGCTATACAGCTCAGTAAATAAATATTTACTATCCTACTGGAAAAAAAAGCATAAGTTTTTACATGCATCTATAAATTATTTAGAGAATATAAACTATCATTAAAAAATAGAACATTTCACAATAACAGTATCAACATAAATCAATCTTGCTCTTGCATATGCATAAATCATGCAAATGATATAGATATGGTTCCTAGTGCATAAATAAAATCATAAATCATGTAACTTTATAAGGTCACAAATCTTAATAATTCTCTCTAATTGAATGCTAAAGGCACTATTATACTTATGATGGGATCGTAATCGATAAAATACCAACTACTATTGCTCATTGATAAGGTTGTATGCCAACTACTATTACTTGTTGGCAGTGTTGTATGCCAACTACTATTACCCATTGGCAGATTCATATGCTAGCTGCTATTATCCGCTAGTAGAATCATATGAAACTGCTTCAGATGCCGATCTACCTATCTTTTAGAGCCACACATACTTATCTAAGAGCCTTTTGCCTTAGTTATTAAAATAATTTTTTAAGGTCATATTTTTTTAAATCATATTCTCTTGAATCATACATGAATAAATTGCTAAAAGGCTATAAAGAATTTGTAGTCCATAATTAAACTTTTAACAGTAGAACAATCATAAAATTATTTTTTCATTGCAAGAATATTAATTTTGTAATTTTCATAATTCATAAAAAAGTCATTAGCATTACAACATTCATAGAACCAATCTTTCTTAACAAATCATGATTTTCGTAATGTCATATGCTCATCCTTAATTTTAAGAAAATATGATATCATTAATATTTAATATTATTTTTGTATTTTCATATAAGTCATAATTATGAAAAATATGTGAAAATTTAAAATCTAATAAGGAGTGTCAGGATTACTTATAAGTTTGAAAAACTAGTAAGGAGTACAAAATTTGCTTACAAATATGGAAACTAGTAAGAAGTATAAGATTACTTACCTCTTCCATATTAGACCTTCAAACTTCACAAGGCGAATCTGCCAAACCTTGGTTCCGACTGCATTCTGCGGCCTCGATCTTTGATGGGCACAATGCTAAAGAACGGTGAGTTCAAAGAAAGAAAGAGAGAGAAAAAAGAGGAAGCACAATGATCACCGATGGAGGGCCATAGAGGTGATGAGGTCCTATTTATAGAGGTGACCTAGGGTTCTAGTGGCCCTAAGTCTCCTATTTCTACTAGGAGTCACGACTTCGTTGGAAAAGTAGACTACCATCAAGAGTCTGATGATGTTCATCGCGTGTGACGCACACACGGGTCTAGTGGTTGGGCCAGTATCTAGGTGGAGTCGATCAAGTGGACTGCGCCATGACCGGGCCATCACATGCTTCAAAACAATTTCAAAAGGAAAAGCTTTAGGATGACCACTGTATATAGATGAATATTTTTTTAGATTTTAACTAATATTGAACTGGTAGGGCCATTTTTGTTTTAGTTGAATACAGATACGAATTGAGTATTGAACATATCCTAGATATGGGTACAAGTCGATTTTTAATTGAATAAAAATGAGATTTGGAGTACAATTCAATAACAAAAGCTAATATAAACGACATAATCATAAAACTTGGAAACTAAATCCACTACTAAAATTGCATGCGATGCATAATAACCAGGTAATGACTTAAGGCGTAGTTATTATATTTCAACAAAGTATTTGGTCTAACGATTTCTATGATCCATATTCAGTTTTCTTGATGGTAAAAGGATCTTCAAATCTTTTAATCATTGGTGGTGTATCTCCAGTTCTTCCATAAGTGCGAAGGTTCAATCCACTATTATATAGGCATCGAGTAGGCCTAGAGGCGAACATTTGACCTATTTCCACATAAATATCGAGATTTCAACAAATTGGAGGTTCAACTTGCTTGCCATAGATTCAGTGGACCAACCAACATTCCCATGTGTGATTTCGAGTAACTTCTGAAGTTGGCAGTGGATACTATTTTATTATCAAGGAAGCAGCTCAAGTCATACCTATAGGTAAAGAACTCAACTTACTCTCTATTGTCATGATGAATTCTTTTAACCCTCATGGCTTATACCCGAATATCTTTGTGATTCAATCTCATTGGTTTGTTTCACTTACCTATGAGTTATTACTCTCCTTATTTCTTTCATTCTTTTACTAGAAATTATGAAATTTCTCTTAGTATGGTATGACAAGTCCTATCTCTTGATTTAACCAAATTCATAGATTCATCAGCTCAATCTAGCACGCTAGCAACTTAATCAGCCCAAGTTTAGTTTCTTAGGAAGTAGCTGAATTGACAAGTCAACAATTAACCATCCTCTCATGCATTCATACAAATTCCTACTAACGATGACAACTCTCGACAAAATAAAGTTTTCATGCGGATATATCCAACTCCCTTTAGCATTAATATTACTCAATTGTAGTTTGATATCAATTAAATTGAACTACCAAATGGCATAAATCACAATAATTTGTGTTCAAGGGTTGAGAGTTTATGTACCTTAACAAAAGTACTCCTTTTATTGCTTAGTACTAAGAAATCTACAAGTAGGAAATAGACTTTGTAGCTAACAAGGGTAGGAAGGTTGGTACTACAGGTGCCATCAAGTCAAGTAGGATCCAAATGCCTTCCTAAGGTAGATCCAGATCCCAACCTATTAGGAGTTCTAATTAAAATTTTCATCCAATCCTTCCTAACCAATGAATTAGATAGGGTGTAGGTCTAAAAGGATGCAGTAGAGAGTGGATTGGTTAGATTATGTGTTGGATTGGGTATGAGGGGAATCCAAGTCTAGGTTTGATGGAGTCCAAATTCAGATCTTAAGAAAAAACTGTTATTTGAAAAACTTAATTCCTTTCATAACCTCAAAATTTTCATTTAGCCTCAATTGCAGTTAATAAACTAATATGAACAGTATATGAGTTAGGCTATATATCATATACTGGGTAAATTATCATGTCCAGGTTAAATTGGGCTGACAAAAAATCAAACCTATACCCTGCTATGATATATGATCGGATCAAGTTAGGTTTGATTCAAGCAGAGTTTTAGTAGACACATGCCCAGGTTCAAAATTCCATGGGTCTATCTTTAGCATTTTGATTGGCTACTATCAGTATGTAAAATTGGATTTGGAGCTGGGCAGTTGAAGGATTTTGACTCTTACATGCAACACAATTTGAGGTTTATACGAAATTTGTGGAACATTGCTTGGTAATTTAACATGTTGCTTGGCTAATATCAGTACGCAGCTGATATCAGTTGGTTTCCAGTAGTTGCATCTGAAAAAACTTTGCAGCAGAAGGAAATATCTAGAGCTGACATAGTCCAGAATCTATGTCTTGCAACGATCAGCTGAACCTGGTCAAAACTACTAGCTAAGAATCCAAACCCAGCCAAAGCAGCAGCAATCCAAATTGACTTTAGTTATCAATGCATTTGAAAATTAAGAGACTGATCCAAATTTCTGGCATGCTTCTTGCCACCTTATGGCTAATAGTCAAAATCAAAGACATCATGAGTTGTCATGTATATCAAACAAGACAATTATCTGAAAAAACAAGCTTACTGCATTCTCATCAAATTTCATGCAGGGTTTGGAACGTATCTTTCGCACGAAAGATGATTGATATTTTTTCATGATGATGACCATTGGATCGTGCTCTGCATGGATATCCAAGCACTTCAAACACCTTCATTCATCCATTTGCACAAATCTTGGTGCAACCATGCACGATCAAATGGTGCAAAGGAAGATGAATCCTTCTTTCAGATCCATGGTACAGCCCCTGTCCCCTTATACATGGTAAGGAGTATTACAAGCATTTCAGATGCACACTATTTTCCTTTGAAATATAATCAATAATAGTCTTGAAGTGTCAGCAGTTCACTCTCAAAAGTTAAACAAATTGTATAATTCAGTTGACGGCCAATTTTTGCACTGAATGTGTCCTGTTTTTCCGTTCTGCCCAGCCAAACAATCTTATGTCATGCTGCAGCCTCCGTGGAATGCATCCACAGCTCTCCAAGTCAAAAGTACAAATTTTAATCCCACTATCATCGTCATCAATGAGCAAAGGGGCCGCACACATGCCAGAAACAGCAAAAAACCACTGAATGGGCGGCGGAGAAATCGCACATCCTGTTCCCCTAGGAACTACAATCCCTTCCGGTCCCTTTCTCCCTTCTCCCAAGTCTCTTTCCCACCTGCCAAATAGGTGTGAAAGCCGTTGGTTGGTTAGAATCTAGCCAGTCTATGGTCTCCTCCAAAGACCGAGTAAAGCCACGTTTTGGCGACCAGGAGAAAGAATTCTAGAAACCAAAATCACGGTATAGGGAGAGGAAGAAAATTGTTCATTCGTTTATGTACAAACGTGTACATGCGTAATGTAAAAAAGAGAGACAATTTGGACCCCACTGACCCAAAGTGGACACCAGCAATTTCAGCAACAACACGCCCAATAATAAATCTCCCTGCCCAGCTTTTTCTGCGTATATGCTCTCTTTTAGCCTTTAGAAGTTTCTTCTCTTTTACAACAACGTATGGAGTGGACCCCTAAATTCCAACCATCAACCATTTCCTCATACCCCTACTAGCTTTTATGACCTTTTTTTTTGCCTTCTTATGTACAAAAATACCAAATCAAACAAGAGCAAACCCAAAAGGAAGCAAGGTATAATACTGGCTACACCCAATTGGTACACATTCTGTTGCTGTTCTTAGGAACAGGATCTGATGAGGCCCAGGTTGTAGAGATTCCTCTTCACGAAGCTCCCCAGGTAGAACAGCCCGCCCCACCACCGGCCGCAGGCTCATCGCCGGCCGGCCTCTTCTGGCACGACGGCGGCGGACGCTCCTCATTTACCTTGAGGCTCTTGCTGCCGATCTTCTCGATCACGGCGTGGATAATCTTGGGGTCAGCCGGGTGGCCGGCGGCGTCGGTGACGTAGAACACATTAATCGCCATTTGGCCTTTGGTCGAGACCTCGGCTCTCGTCACCGAGAGGCCGTTCTCCCGGAAGGTCCGGGTCACGTCGGCAAGCAGGCCTCGCCGGTCCATTGCGCACAGCTCCAATCTCAACCCCTGGGATTCACCCACACACGAGGAACCAAATCAAATTCTAGCTGCAATTAAAGAATCGGATGCCTATAGGCTGTCTCTTTTGGGAGGAATCGAAGCTAGTTGTATTACAAAAACGGGAAGGAAGGTACCTCGGATGCTCTGCGCTCAATGGCAGCTTGCAAGCATTGGATCACACGCTGCCGCTCTGCTTCCCGAACTGATGGGGCTCCCATCTGAATGCCTGATGTAAAATTCCTGTAAAACACCAAAAAAGATCGAAATTTAACCAAAATTCAAGAAAAAATCCAAAAGAAAAAAATCAAAAAGATCGCCTAGAAAAATCCAAATTTAGCCTGAAAATGGGAGAAGCCCAAAAGTAGTTGGGAAAAAGCAGAAAAAAAAAAATACCTCGTGGGCTCGATCGCCATCGGTGTCAATGGTGCCGTGGAACACCACATACTCCATGTCGGTGAGGGTACACACGATGTCGAAGAGGAGCTTGGGGCGGATCGCGGCACTGGATGTTGACGATCCGAGTACCCGCGCTCGAGCCAGTTCTGGACTGAAATGGACGGCTGCGATGACGACGAAGAGGCGGCCTCGGCGAGGAGATCCGCTCGTAATCGCGGTCGGCGGAACATCAGCTGGTGGAGGCGGCGATCGGAGTGGGTGAGCGACGGCCGAGGGCACGGTGGTGGTCTTGGCGCCGCGGACGTCGTCGCGGTGGCCCTTGAGAACGTGGCGGAGGCGGGCCTCGACGCGGCGGATCCGGTGGGCGTCCTCGATCGGGGACCCCAGAATCCTCGTCCCGGATGAAGATGAGCGCGGCGATCCGGCCGTTGTGGGTCCAGACCTTGGCCTCGACGACGCCGCAGCCGAGGTCGGCGAGGACGGCGAAGACCTCGGATAGGAGGCCAGGGCGGTCGGTGCCGGTCAGCTCGAGAGCGGTGAGGCCGTCGAGGGCGGCAGCGCCGGAGCGGGGGGCGGCCGCCGGGGGTGAGGGAATGCTCGATGTAGGAGATGACGGAGTCGTCGGTGAGCTTGCGGCCGAGGGGGTCGGTGACGTGGAAGACGTCCATGAACCAGCGGCCGTCGGAGGGATATGTAGCCCTTGTTGATGGAAAGATCGAGGGTCGGTGAGGACCTGGACCGCCTCCAGGAGCACTCCGTGCTTCCGAGCGCTGTCCACCTTGACCAGCGTCGCCGGTTGGGGCAGACGGCATTGTCGATGACGACTCTGCAAGCAAGAACGCAAACAAGAGAGGAGTCAAGAAAGAAAGAGAAAAAATAAACGAAATAGCGGGTGGTGTTAGGCGAAAGAATTGGGATTTCCAATACTGAACGCGGAAACCGGACAAAGAGGAGAACGGTGAGAAAGTTTAAAGAGCAAAATAAAAATTGAGTTCGAGAAACGCAAGGGCCGAAGGAGAAGACGACATTAAGAAAACAGAGAACTATGAAACATGAATTAAGAAAATAGGTTCATGAAGACTGAGATGGTTCTGAAACGAGGAAACCAGAAACGGGTACGGAAACTCAAAAGACATGAGGAGAGTATAGAGAGCAGGGGAACTGACCTGGGAGTATTCATCCGACTGAGGAACTCATCCAAACATGCCGGCCATTCCATCTCTTTTGCCCTTCTGATCCTCTTCTTGAAATCACGGGCCTTTTTGAGACTCCCTTCTCCCTCCCCTTCTTCCTCTTCTAATTTAAATTCTCTCCCTCTCCTCCTTCTTACATCAAACGAACAGAACCCGGACGAGACGAAATAACTACAGGCTGGAGCAAGAATTGAACCAATGTTTCGGTCGCCCCTCTCTCTCTCTCTCTCTCTCTCTCTGTAGCTCCAGGGGTAAGCACGCGTTTTCCCGGTGGTCACAAGGGGAGGAGGAGGTGGCACATATATTTAAACATCAAACCCACGTCTCCACGCCAAGACGGACCGTCGGGCTGACCAACCCGCCAGCTATTTACCCCGACCCCGGTCAACCAACCCGGGCAGCCACCGTCCCAACACCCCCCACCCCCCCCCCCCCCCACCCCGGGGATCTTGCCACGTAGACGGCACACCCACTCCTCCCCGACTCCCACTCCTTTTGCTTATTCCTCAGCTACCCTCCAAATCCAATACGAGTCATCGATGTATCATATACCATCATAACCTGAGTGGGTTTGGGAGGGGAGGGTGGTGGGGCCCACGGTGACTCACGTGGCATTGCGAGTGGGTGGAACGGGCCGACCGGAATTAGGGACCCCTCCACCGCCCGTGTCGGATCCCATGCCATTTCCTCGCGTCGTTACGGCTGTTGCGGTCCAGGTGCTCCGATCTCCGCGGCCGGCTTCCTAACTAACCTGCCTCCGGGCTCCCTGCCGACCCATTTGTCCCTCCTATCCCGGATCCAACGAGCCAGAGCTACGTCCAAACTGGTCTCGTCCACCGGCCCTCGTCTGCCGCCTAACTAATTCGCTGGTGTTAAGTGGGGACCGTTTCTTCTTACCAAGAAGTCCCCGCCTCGAAGGACGGTTGCCCGTCGAACTTGGTCCGGAACCTTCTCCACTTGACGTGGGGATCCCATGCTGGTGCCACGTGTAAGTTAAGAGAGGATCTAACCTAGTCTTTGGAATATTCCACCCGCGGGCAGCATAAACATTGTTTAGGAAGCATTGATGGCGTTTTTGCGGGCGACTAAAGAATATTAGAGTGTCCGCTTGCGGTCCGGTGACGGGTGTCCTCGCGCAGGCCGCGGGACCCACCACGTGCGATCAATTCGGTGGTTTTGAACGGCCTGGTCCTGGCGTTGGTCCTGGACCGGACCTCTCGAATGGGTTGCCCAAGCGGCTGGCCACACGGACTTGGTGGCGACGTGTCGTGTACGAGTTGGTTCGGGCGGCGCGCCACCTCGATTGGTGGGGAGAGCGGCGTGGATGTACGCGCTCGGGCATGTGCCGCCATTAAAACGAGGAGGGACTCGTGTCGGCTGCGGACAGTCACGTGACTTGCTCTTGTCAGAGACCACGTGCTGCGTCGCACACGCGTCGCTCGCCCGACCGAATTCTTATCCCCCAACCGAATTAAATCATTTCTTTAAATTGGCGGATATTAAATTGGGGGACAGGTCTTCCGTGAGGGACGGGAGCAGCCGTTAAGATCGATAAAAATAAAAAAAAAAAAAATAAAAAATAAAAATGAGCGAAAGATAAAAAAGGGGAGAGGAATTTGGCTTTTAGGCGCAAGGAAGGGGCGTTGATTGATTGAAGAGAGGAAAAGTGGATCGCGTGGGGACGTACCGTGAGGCGGAAGGATGAAGGAGGTGGGGAAGAGAAACGTGGCAAGATGGTCGGACGTCCATACCAGCTGCATGCTTTCTCGTTTCAGATCACCGTGTGGGATTCATTCTGTC